>NW_028225182.1:22440729-22487523 GCF_052327205.1 Somniosus microcephalus | reverse complement strand
TCTCCACCATCCGCCTTAAACACTCTCCCCATCCCCCTTAAACACTCTCCCCATCCACCTTAAACACTCTCCCCATCCGCCTTAAACACTCTCCCCATCCACCTTAAACACTCTCCCCATCCACCTTAAACACTCTCCCCATCCACCTTAAACACTCTCCCCATCCACCTTAAACACTCTCCCCATCCGCCTTAAACACTCTCCCCATCCACCTCCTAAACACTCTCCCCCATCCGCCTTAAACACTCTCCCCATCCACCTTAAACACTCTCCCCATCCCCTTAAACACTCTCCCCATCCACCTTAAACACTCTCCCCATCCACCTTAAACACTCTCCCCATCCACCTTAAACACTCTCCCCATCCACCTTAAACACTCTCCCCATCCACCTTAAACATTCTCCCCATCCACCTTAAACACTCTCCCCATCCGCCTGAAACACTCTCCCCATCCGCCTTAAACACTCTCCCGATCCGCCTTAAACACTCTCCCCATCCACCTTAAACACTCTCCCCATCCACCTTAAACACACTCCCCATCCACCACCTTAAACACTCTCCCCATCCACCTTAAACACTCTCCCCATCCACCTTATACACTCTCCCCATCCACCTTAAACACTCTCCCCATCCGCCTTAAACACTCTCCCCATCCACCTTAAACACTCTCCCCATCCGCCTTAAACACTCTCCCCATCCGCCTTAAACACGCTCCCCATCCGCCTTAAACACACTCCCCTTCCGCCTTCAACACTCTCCCCATCCGCCTTAAACACTCTCCCCATCCACCTTAAACACTCTCCCCATCCACCTTAAACACTCTCCCCATCCACGACCTTAAACAGTCTCCCCATCCGCCTTAAACACTCTTCCCATCCGCCTTAAACATTCTCCCCATCCACCTTAAACACTCTCCCCATCCACCTTAAACACTCTCCCCATCCACCTTAAACACTCTCCCCATCCGCCTTAAACACTCTCCCCATCCGCCTTAAACACCCTCCCCATCTCCCTTAAACACTCACCATCCGCCTTAAACACTCTCCCCATCCACCTTAAACACTCTCCCCATCCACCTTAAACACTCTCCCCATCCACCTTAAACATTCTCCTCTTCCACCATAAACATTCTCCCCATCCACCTTAAACACTCTCCCCATCCACCTTAAACACTCTCCCCATCCGCCTTAAACACTCTCCCCATCCGCCTTAAACACTCTCTCCATCCGCCTTAAACACTCTCACCATCCGCCTTAAACACTCTCCCCATCCACCTTAAACACCCTCCCCATCCACCTTAAACACTCTCCCCATCCACCTTAAACACTCTCCCCATCCACCTTAAACACTCTCCCCATCCACCTTAAACACTCTCCCCATCCACCTTAAACACTCTCCCCATCCACCTTAAACACTCTCCCTTCCGCCTTAAACACTCTCCCCATCCGCCTTAAACACTCTCCCCATCCGCCTTAAACACTCTCCCCATCCGCCTTAAACACTCTCCCCATCCGCCTTAAACACTCTCCCCATCCGCCTTAAACACTCTCCCCATCCGCCTTAAACACTCTCCCCATCCGCCTTAAACACTCTCCCCATCCGCCTTAAACACTCTCCCCATCCGCCTTAAACACTCTTCCAATCGTCCTTAAACACTCTCCCCATCCGCCTTAAACACTCTCCCCATCCACCTTAAACACTCTCCCCATCCACCTTAAACACTCTCCCCATCCACCTTAAAAACTCTCCCCATTCACCTTAAACACTCTCCCCATCCACCTTAAATACTCTCCCCATCCGCCTTAAACATTCTCCCCATCCACCTTAAACACTCTCCCCATCCACCTTAAACACTCTCCCCATCCACCTTAAACACTCTCCCCATCCACCTTAAACACTCTCCCCATCCACCTTAAACACTCTCCCCATCCACCTTAAACACTCTCCCCATCCACCTTAAACACTCTCCCCATCCACCTTAAACACTCTCCCCTTCCGCCTTAAACACTCTCCCCATCCGCCTTAAACACTCTCCCCATCCGCCTTAAACACTCTCCCCATCCGCCTTAAACACTCTCCCCATCCGCCTTAAGCACTCTCCCCATCCGCCTTAAACACTCTCCCCATCCGCCTTAAACACTCTCCCCATCCGCCTAAAACACTCTCCCCATCCGCCTTAAACACTCTTCCAATCGTCCTTAAACACTCTCCCCATCCGCCTTAAACACTCTCCCCATCCACCTTAAACACTCTCCCCATCCACCTTAAACACTCTCCCCATCCACCTTAAAAACTCTCCCCATTCACCTTAAACACTCTCCCCATCCACCTTAAATACTCTCCCCATCCGCCTTAAACATTCTCCCCATCCACCTTAAACACTCTCCCCATCCACCTTAAACACTCTCCCCATCCGCCTTAAACACTCTCCCCATCCACCTTAAACACTCTCCCCATCCACATTAAACACTCTCCCCATCCGCCTTAAACACTCTCCCCATCCGCCTTAAATACTCTCCCCATCCACCTTAAACACTCTCCCCATCCATCTTAAACACTCTCCCCATGCGCCATAAATACTCTCCCCATCCACCTTAAACACTCTCCCCATCCAACTTAAACACTCTCCCCATCCACCTTAAACACTCTCCCCATCCGCCTTATACACTCTCCCCATCCGTCTTAAACACTCTCCCCATCCGCCTTAAACACTCTCCCCATCCACCTTAAACACTCTCCCCATCCACCTTAAACACTCTCCCCATCCCCCTTAAACACTCTCCCCATCCACCTTAAACACTCTCCCCATCCCCCTTAAACACTCTCCCCATCCACCTTAAACACTCTCCCCATCCGCCTTAAACACTCTCCCCATCCGCCTTAAACACTCTCCCCATCCGCCTTAAACACTCTCCCCATACACCTTAAACACTCTCCCCATCCGCCTTAAACACTCTCCCCATCCACCCTAAACACTCTCCCCATCCGCCTTAAACACTCTCCCCATCCGCCTTAAACACTCTCCCCATCCGCCTTAAACACTCTCCCCATCCGCCTTAAACACTCTCCCCATCCGCCTTAAACACTCTCCCCATCTGCCTTAAACACTCTCCCCATCCGCCTTAAACACTCTCCCCATGCACCTTAAACACTCTCCCCATCCACCTTAAACACTCTCCCCATCCTCCTTAAACACTCTCCCCATCCGCCATAAACACTCTCCCCATCCGCCTTAAACACTCTCCCCATCCACCTTAAACACTCTCCCCATCCGCCTTAAACACTCTCCCCATCCACCTTAAACACTCTCCCCATCCGACTTAAACACTCTCCCCATCCGCTTTAAACACTCTCCCCATCCACCTTAAACACTCTCCCCATCCACCTTAAACACTCTCCCCATCCGCCTTAAACACTCTCCCCATCCACCTTAAAAACTCTCCCCATCCACCTGAAACACTCTCCCCATTCACCTTAAACACTCTCCCCATCCACCTTAAAAACTCTCCCCATCCACCTTAAACACTCTCCCCATCCACCTTAAACACTCTCCCCATCCACCATAAACACTCTCCCCATCCGCCTTAAACACTCTCCCCATTCACCTTAAACACTCTCCCCATCCACCTTAAAAACTCTCCCCATCCACCTTAAACACTCTCCCCATCCACCTTAAACACTCTCCCCATCCACCATAAACACTCTCCCCATCCACCTTAAACACTCTCCCCATTCACCTTAAACACTCTCCCCATCCACCTTAAAAACTCTCCCCATCCACCTTAAACACTCTCCCCATCCACCTTAAACACTCTCCCCATCCACCTTAAACACTCTCCCCATCCACCTTAAACAATCTCCCCATCGGCCCTAAACACTCTCCCCATCCACATTAAACACTCTCCCCATCCACCTTAAACACTCTCCCCATCCACCTTAAACACTCTCCCCATCCGCCTTAAACAATCTCCCCATCCACTTTAAACACTCTCCCCATCCGCCTTAAACACTCTCCTCATCCACCACCTTAAACACTCTCCCCATCCACCTTAAACACTCTCCCCATCCACCTTAAACATTCTCCCCATCCGCCTTAAACACTCTCCCCATCCACCTGAAACACTCTCCCCATCCACCTTAAACACTCTCCCCATCCACCTGAAACACTCTCCCCATCCACCACCTTAAACACTCTCCCCATCCGCCTTAAACACTCTCTCCATCCACCTTAAACACTCTCCCCATCCACCACCTTAAACACTCTCCCCATCCACCTTAAACACTCTCCCCATCCACCTTAAACACTCTCCCCATCCACCACCTCAAACACTCTCCCCATCCACCTTAAAAACTCTCCCCATCCACCTTAAACACTCTCCCCATCCACCTGAAACACTCTCCCCATCCACCTTAAACACTCTCCCCTTCCGCCTTAAACACTCTCCCCATCCGCCTTAAACACTCTCCCCATCCGCCTTAAACACTCTCCCCATCCGCCTTAAACACTCTCCCCATCCGCCTTAAACACTCTCCCCATCCGCCTTAAACACTCTCCCCATCCGCCTTAAACACTCTCCCCATCCGCCTTAAACACTCTCCCCATCCGCCTTAAACACTCTCCCCATCCGCCTTAAACACTCTTCCAATCGTCCTTAAACACTCTCCCCATCCGCCTTAAACACTCTCCCCATCCACCTTAAACACTCTCCCCATCCACCTTAAACACTCTCCCCATCCACCTTAAAAACTCTCCCCATTCACCTTAAACACTCTCCCCATCCACCTTAAATACTCTCCCCATCCGCCTTAAACATTCTCCCCATCCACCTTAAACACTCTCCCCATCCACCTTAAACACTCTCCCCATCCACCTTAAACACTCTCCCCATCCACCTTAAACACTCTCCCCATCCACCTTAAACACTCTCCCCATCCACCTTAAACACTCTCCCCATCCACCTTAAACACTCTCCCCATCCACCTTAAACACTCTCCCCTTCCGCCTTAAACACTCTCCCCATCCGCCTTAAACACTCTCCCCATCCGCCTTAAACACTCTCCCCATCCGCCTTAAACACTCTCCCCATCCGCCTTAAGCACTCTCCCCATCCGCCTTAAACACTCTCCCCATCCGCCTTAAACACTCTCCCCATCCGCCTAAAACACTCTCCCCATCCGCCTTAAACACTCTTCCAATCGTCCTTAAACACTCTCCCCATCCGCCTTAAACACTCTCCCCATCCACCTTAAACACTCTCCCCATCCACCTTAAACACTCTCCCCATCCACCTTAAAAACTCTCCCCATTCACCTTAAACACTCTCCCCATCCACCTTAAATACTCTCCCCATCCGCCTTAAACATTCTCCCCATCCACCTTAAACACTCTCCCCATCCACCTTAAACACTCTCCCCATCCGCCTTAAACACTCTCCCCATCCACCTTAAACACTCTCCCCATCCACATTAAACACTCTCCCCATCCGCCTTAAACACTCTCCCCATCTGCCTTAAATACTCTCCCCATCCACCTTAAACACTCTCCCCATCCATCTTAAACACTCTCCCCATGCGCCATAAATACTCTCCCCATCCACCTTAAACACTCTCCCCATCCAACTTAAACACTCTCCCCATCCACCTTAAACACTCTCCCCATCCGCCTTATACACTCTCCCCATCCGTCTTAAACACTCTCCCCATCCGCCTTAAACACTCTCCCCATCCACCTTAAACACTCTCCCCATCCACCTTAAACACTCTCCCCATCCCCCTTAAACACTCTCCCCATCCACCTTAAACACTCTCCCCATCCCCCTTAAACACTCTCCCCATCCACCTTAAACACTCTCCCCATCCGCCTTAAACACTCTCCCCATCCGCCTTAAACACTCTCCCCATCCGCCTTAAACACTCTCCCCATACACCTTAAACACTCTCCCCATCCGCCTTAAACACTCTCCCCATCCACCCTAAACACTCTCCCCATCCGCCTTAAACACTCTCCCCATCCGCCTTAAACACTCTCCCCATCCGCCTTAAACACTCTCCCCATCCGCCTTAAACACTCTCCCCATCCGCCTTAAACACTCTCCCCATCTGCCTTAAACACTCTCCCCATCCGCCTTAAACACTCTCCCCATGCACCTTAAACACTCTCCCCATCCACCTTAAACACTCTCCCCATCCTCCTTAAACACTCTCCCCATCCGCCATAAACACTCTCCCCATCCGCCTTAAACACTCTCCCCATCCACCTTAAACACTCTCCCCATCCGCCTTAAACACTCTCCCCATCCACCTTAAACACTCTCCCCATCCGACTTAAACACTCTCCCCATCCGCTTTAAACACTCTCCCCATCCACCTTAAACACTCTCCCCATCCACCTTAAACACTCTCCCCATCCGCCTTAAACACTCTCCCCATCCACCTTAAAAACTCTCCCCATCCACCTGAAACACTCTCCCCATTCACCTTAAACACTCTCCCCATCCACCTTAAAAACTCTCCCCATCCACCTTAAACACTCTCCCCATCCACCTTAAACACTCTCCCCATCCACCATAAGCACTCTCCCCATCCGCCTTAAACACTCTCCCCATTCACCTTAAACACTCTCCCCATCCACCTTAAAAACTCTCCCCATCCACCTTAAACACTCTCCCCATCCACCTTAAACACTCTCCCCATCCACCATAAACACTCTCCCCATCCACCTTAAACACTCTCCCCATTCACCTTAAACACTCTCCCCATCCACCTTAAAAACTCTCCCCATCCACCTTAAACACTCTCCCCATCCACCTTAAACACTCTCCCCATCCACCTTAAACACTCTCCCCATCCACCTTAAACAATCTCCCCATCGGCCCTAAACACTCTCCCCATCCACATTAAACACTCTCCCCATCCACCTTAAACACTCTCCCCATCCACCTTAAACACTCTCCCCATCCGCCTTAAACAATCTCCCCATCCACTTTAAACACTCTCCCCATCCGCCTTAAACACTCTCCTCATCCACCACCTTAAACACTCTCCCCATCCACCTTAAACACTCTCCCCATCCACCTTAAACATTCTCCCCATCCGCCTTAAACACTCTCCCCATCCACCTGAAACACTCTCCCCATCCACCTTAAACACTCTCCCCATCCACCTGAAACACTCTCCCCATCCACCACCTTAAACACTCTCCCCATCCGCCTTAAACACTCTCTCCATCCACCTTAAACACTCTCCCCATCCACCACCTTAAACACTCTCCCCATCCACCTTAAACACTCTCCCCATCCACCTTAAACACTCTCCCCATCCACCACCTCAAACACTCTCCCCATCCACCTTAAAAACTCTCCCCATCCACCTTAAACACTCTCCCCATCCACCTGAAACACTCTCCCCACCCACCTGAAACACTCTCCCCATCCACCTTAAACACTCTCCCCATCCGCCTTAAACACTCTCCCCATCCACCTTAAACACTCTCCCCATCCACCTTAAACACTCTCCCCATCCGCCTTAAACACTCTCCCCATCCACCTTAAACACTCTCCCCATCCACCTTAAACACTCTCCCCATCCACCTTAAACACTCTCCCCATCCACCTTATACATTCTCCCCATCCGCCTTAAACTCTCTCCCCATCCACCACCTTAAACACTCCCCCCATCCGCCTGAAACACTCTCCCCATCCACCTTAAACATTCTCCCCATCCACCTTAAACACTCTCCCCATCCACCTTAAACACTCTCCCCATCCACCTTAAACACTCTCCCCATCCACCTTAAACACTCTCCCCATCCACCTTAAACACTCTCCCCATCCACCTTAAACATTCTCCCCATCCACCTTAAACACTCTCCCCATCCGCCTGAAACACTCTCCCCATCCGCCTTAAACACTCTCCCGATCCGCCTTAAACACTCTCCCCATCCACCTTAAACACTCTCCCCATCCACCTTAAACACACTCCCCATCCACCACCTTAAACACTCTCCCCATCCACCTTAAACACTCTCCCCATCCACCTTATACACTCTCCCCATCCACCTTAAACACTCTCCCCATCCGCCTTAAACACTCTCCCCATCCACCTTAAACACTCTCCCCATCCGCCTTAAACACTCTCCCCATCCGCCTTAAACACGCTCCCCATCCGCCTTAAACACACTCCCCTTCCGCCTTCAACACTCTCCCCATCCGCCTTAAACACTCTCCCCATCCACCTTAAACACTCTCCCCATCCACCTTAAACACTCTCCCCATCCACGACCTTAAACAGTCTCCCCATCCGCCTTAAACACTCTTCCCATCCGCCTTAAACATTCTCCCCATCCACCTTAAACACTCTCCCCATCCACCTTAAACACTCTCCCCATCCACCTTAAACACTCTCCCCATCCGCCTTAAACACTCTCCCCATCCGCCTTAAACACCCTCCCCATCTCCCTTAAACACTCACCATCCGCCTTAAACACTCTCCCCATCCACCTTAAACACTCTCCCCATCCACCTTAAACACTCTCCCCATCCACCTTAAACATTCTCCTCTTCCACCATAAACATTCTCCCCATCCACCTTAAACACTCTCCCCATCCACCTTAAACACTCTCCCCATCCGCCTTAAACACTCTCCCCATCCGCCTTAAACACTCTCTCCATCCGCCTTAAACACTCTCACCATCCGCCTTAAACACTCTCCCCATCCACCTTAAACACCCTCCCCATCCACCTTAAACACTCTCCCCATCCACCTTAAACACTCTCCCCATCCACCTTAAACACTCTCCCCATCCACCTTAAACACTCTCCCCATCCACCTTAAACACTCTCCCCATCCACCTTAAACACTCTCCCCTTCCGCCTTAAACACTCTCCCCATCCGCCTTAAACACTCTCCCCATCCGCCTTAAACACTCTCCCCATCCGCCTTAAACACTCTCCCCATCCGCCTTAAACACTCTCCCCATCCGCCTTAAACACTCTCCCCATCCGCCTTAAACACTCTCCCCATCCGCCTTAAACACTCTCCCCATCCGCCTTAAACACTCTCCCCATCCGCCTTAAACACTCTTCCAATCGTCCTTAAACACTCTCCCCATCCGCCTTAAACACTCTCCCCATCCACCTTAAACACTCTCCCCATCCACCTTAAACACTCTCCCCATCCACCTTAAAAACTCTCCCCATTCACCTTAAACACTCTCCCCATCCACCTTAAATACTCTCCCCATCCGCCTTAAACATTCTCCCCATCCACCTTAAACACTCTCCCCATCCACCTTAAACACTCTCCCCATCCGCCTTAAACACTCTCCCCATCCACCTTAAACACTCTCCCCATCCACCTTAAACACTCTCCCCATCCACCTTAAACACTCTCCCCATCCAACTTAAACACTCTCCCCATCCATCTAAAACACTCTCGCCATCCACATTAAACACTCTCCCCATCCGCCTTAAACACTCTCCCCATCCGCCTTAAATACTCTCCCCATCCACCTTAAACACTCTCCCCATCCATCTTAAACACTCTCCCCATGCGCCATAAATACTCTCCCCATCCACCTTAAGCACACTCCCCATCCAACTTAAACACTCTCCCCATCCACCTTAAACACTCTCCCCATCCGCCTTAAACACTCTCCCCATCCGTCTTAAACACTCTCCCCATCCGCCTTAAACAATCTCCCCATCCACCTTAAACACTCTCCCCATCCACCTTAAACACTCTCCCCATCCCCCTTAAACACTCTCCCCATCCACCTTAAACACTCTCCCCATCCGCCTTAAACACTCTCCCCATCCGCCTTAAACACTCTCCCATTCCGCCTTAAACACTCTCCCCATACACCTTAAACACTCTCCCCATCCGCCTTAAACACTCTCCCCATCCTCCTTAAACACTCTCCCCATCCGCCTTAAACACTCTCCCCATCCGCCTTAAACACTCTCCCCATCCGCCTTAAACACTCTCCCCATCCGCCTTAAACACACTCCCCATCCTCCTTAAACACTCTCCCCATGCACCTTAAACACTCTCCCCATCCACCTTAAACACTCTCCCCATCCGCCTTAAACACTCTCCCCATCCGCCATAAACACTCTCCCCATCCGCCTTAAACACTCTCCCCATCCACCTTAAACACTCTCCCCATCCGCCTTAAACACTCTCCCCATCCGCCATAAACACTCTCCCCATCCGCCTTAAACACTCTCCCCATCCACCTTAAACACTCTCCCCATCCGCCTTAAACACTCTCCCCATCCACCTTAAACACTCTCCCCATCCGACTTAAACACTCTCCCCATCCGCCTTAAACACTCTCCCCATCCGCCTTAAACACTCTCCCCATCCACCTTAAACACTCTCCCCATCCGCCTTAAACACTCTCCCCATCCACCTTAAACACTCTCCCCATCCACCTTAAACACTCTCCCCATTCACCTTAAACACTCTCCCCATCCACCTTAAAAACTCTTCCCATCCACCTTAAACACTCTCCCCATCCACCTTAAACACTCTCCCCATCCACCTTAAACACTCTCCCCATCCGCCTTAAACACTCTCCCCATCCGCCTTAAACACTCTTCCAATCGTCCTTAAACACTCTCCCCATCCGCCTTAAACACTCTCCCCATCCACCTTAAACACTCTCCCCATCCACCTTAAACACTCTCCCCATCCACCTTAAAAACTCTCCCCATTCACCTTAAACACTCTCCCCATCCACCTTAAATACTCTCCCCATCCGCCTTAAACACTCTCCCCATCCACCTTAAACACTCTCCCCATCCACCTTAAACACTCTCCCCATCCGCCTTAAACACTCTCCCCATCCCCCTAAACACTCTACCCATCCAACTTAAACACTCTCCCCATCCACCATAAACACTCTCCCCATCCACCTTAAACACTCTCCCCATCCACCTTAAACACTCTCCCCATCCACCTTAAACACTCTCCCCATCCACCTTAAACACTCTCCCCATCCACCTTAAACATTCTCCCCATCCATCTTAAACACTCTCGCCATCCACCTTAAACACTCTCCCCATCCGCCTTAAACACTCTCCCCATCCGCCTTAAACACTCTCCCCATCCACCTTAAACACTCTCCCCATTCATCTTAAACACTCTCCCCATGCGCCTTAAATACTCTCCCCATCCACCTTAAACACTCTCCCCATCCAACTTAAACACTCTCCCCATCCACCTTAAACACTCTCCCCATCCGCCTTAAACACTCTCCCCATCCGTCTTAAATACTCTCCCCATCCGCCTTAAACACTCTCCCCATCCACCTTAAACACTCTCCCCATCCACCTTAAACTCTCTCCCCATCCGTCTTAAACACTCTCCCCATCCGCCTTAAACACTCTCCCCATCCACCTTAAACACTCTCCCCATCCACCTTAAACACTCTCCCCATCCCCTTTAAACACTCTCCCCATCCACCTTAAACACTCTCCCCATCCCCCTTAAACACTCTCCCCATCCACCTTAAACACTCTCCCCATCCGCCTTAAACACTCTCCCCATCCGCCTTAAACACTCTCCCCATCCGCCTTAAACACTCTCCCCATACACCTTAAACACTCTCCCCATCCGCCTTAAACACTCTCCCCATCCACCCTAAACACTCTCCCCATCCGCCTTAAACACTCTCCCCATCCGCCTTAAACACTCTCCCCATCCGCCTTAAACACTCTCCCCATCCGCCTTAAACACTCTCCCCATCCGCCTTAAACACTCTCCCCATCTGCCTTAAACACTCTCCCCATCCGCCTTAAACACTCTCCCCATGCACCTTAAACACTCTCCCCATCCACCTTAAACACTCTCCCCATCCTCCTTAAACACTCTCCCCATCCGCCATAAACACTCTCCCCATCCGCCTTAAACACTCTCCCCATCCACCTTAAACACTCTCCCCATCCGCCTTAAACACTCTCCCCATCCACCTTAAACACTCTCCCCATCCGACTTAAACACTCTCCCCATCCGCTTTAAACACTCTCCCCATCCACCTTAAACACTCTCCCCATCCACCTTAAACACTCTCCCCATCCGCCTTAAACACTCTCCCCATCCACCTTAAAAACTCTCCCCATCCACCTGAAACACTCTCCCCATTCACCTTAAACACTCTCCCCATCCACCTTAAAAACTCTCCCCATCCACCTTAAACACTCTCCCCATCCACCTTAAACACTCTCCCCATCCACCATAAACACTCTCCCCATCCGCCTTAAACACTCTCCCCATTCACCTTAAACACTCTCCCCATCCACCTTAAAAACTCTCCCCATCCACCTTAAACACTCTCCCCATCCACCTTAAACACTCTCCCCATCCACCATAAACACTCTCCCCATCCACCTTAAACACTCTCCCCATCCACCTTAAACACTCTCCCCATCCGCCTTAAACACTCTCCCCATCCACCTTAAAAACTCTCCCCATCCACCTGAAACACTCTCCCCATTCACCTTAAACACTCTCCCCATCCACCTTAAAAACTCTCCCCATCCACCTTAAACACTCTCCCCATCCACCTTAAACACTCTCCCCATCCACCTTAAACACTCTCCCCATCCACCTTAAACAATCTCCCCATCGGCCCTAAACACTCTCCCCATCCACATTAAACACTCTCCCCATCCACCTTAAACACTCTCCCCATCCACCTTAAACACTCTCCCCATCCGCCTTAAACAATCTCCCCATCCACTTTAAACACTCTCCCCATCCGCCTTAAACACTCTCCTCATCCACCACCTTAAACACTCTCCCCATCCACCTTAAACACTCTCCCCATCCACCTTAAACATTCTCCCCATCCGCCTTAAACACTCTCCCCATCCACCTGAAACACTCTCCCCATCCACCTTAAACACTCTCCCCATCCACCTGAAACACTCTCCCCATCCACCACCTTAAACACTCTCCCCATCCGCCTTAAACACTCTCTCCATCCACCTTAAACACTCTCCCCATCCACCACCTTAAACACTCTCCCCATCCACCTTAAACACTCTCCCCATCCACCTTAAACACTCTCCCCATCCACCACCTCAAACACTCTCCCCATCCACCTTAAAAACTCTCCCCATCCACCTTAAACACTCTCCCCATCCGCCTTAAACACTCTCCCCATCCACCTTAAACACTCTCCCCATCCACCTGAAACACTCTCCCCACCCACCTGAAACACTCTCCCCATCCACCTTAAACACTCTCCCCATCCGCCTTAAACACTCTCCCCATCCACCTTAAACACTCTCCCCATCCACCTTAAACACTCTCCCCATCCGCCTTAAACACTCTCCCCATCCGCCTTAAACACTCTCCCCATCCACCTTAAACACTCTCCCCATCCACCTTAAACACTCTCCCCATCCACCTTATACATTCTCCCCATCCGCCTTAAACTCTCTCCCCATCCACCACCTTAAACACTCCCCCCATCCGCCTGAAACACTCTCCCCATCCACCTTAAACATTCTCCCCATCCACCTTAAACACTCTCCCCATCCACCTTAAACACTCTCCCCATCCACCTTAAACACTCTCCCCATCCACCTTAAACACTCTCCCCATCCACCTTAAACACTCTCCCCATCCACCTTAAACATTCTCCCCATCCACCTTAAACACTCTCCCCATCCGCCTGAAACACTCTCCCCATCCGCCTTAAACACTCTCCCGATCCGCCTTAAACACTCTCCCCATCCACCTTAAACACTCTCCCCATCCACCTTAAACACACTCCCCATCCACCACCTTAAACACTCTCCCCATCCACCTTAAACACTCTCCCCATCCACCTTAAACACTCTCCCCATCCACCTTAAACACTCTCCCCATCCGCCTTAAACACTCTCCCCATCCACCTTAAACACTCTCCCCATCCGCCTTAAACACTCTCCCCATCCGCCTTAAACACGCTCCCCATCCGCCTTAAACACACTCCCCATCCGCCTTCAACACTCTCCCCATCCGCCTTAAACACTCTCCCCATCCACCTTAAACACTCTCCCCATCCACCTTAAACACTCTCCCCATCCACGACCTTAAACAGTCTCCCCATCCGCCTTAAACACTCTTCCCATCCGCCTTAAACATTCTCCCCATCCACCTTAAACACTCTCCCCATCCACCTTAAACACTCTCCCCATCCACCTTAAACACTCTCCCCATCCGCCTTAAACACTCTCCCCATCCGCCTTAAACACCCTCCCCATCTCCCTTAAACACTCACCATCCGCCTTAAACACTCTCCCCATCCACCTTAAACACTCTCCCCATCCACCTTAAACACTCTCCCCATCCACCTTAAACATTCTCCTCTTCCACCATAAACATTCTCCCCATCCACCTTAAACACTCTCCCCATCCACCTTAAACACTCTCCCCATCCGCCTTAAACACTCTCCCCATCCGCCTTAAACACTCTCTCCATCCGCCTTAAACACTCTCACCATCCGCCTTAAACACTCTCCCCATCCACCTTAAACACCCTCCCCATCCACCTTAAACACTCTCCCCATCCACCTTAAACACTCTCCCCATCCACCTTCAACACTCTCCCCATCCACCTTAAACACTCTCCCCATCCACCTTAAACACTCTCCCCATCCACCTTAAACACTCTCCCCTTCCGCCTTAAACACTCTCCCCATCCGCCTTAAACACTCTCCCCATCCGCCTTAAACACTCTCCCCATCCGCCTTAAACACTCTCCCCATCCGCCTTAAACACTCTCCCCATCCGCCTTAAACACTCTCCCCATCCGCCTTAAACACTCTCCCCATCCGCCTTAAACACTCTCCCCATCCGCCTTAAACACTCTCCCCATCCGCCTTAAACACTCTTCCAATCGTCCTTAAACACTCTCCCCATCCGCCTTAAACACTCTCCCCATCCACCTTAAACACTCTCCCCATCCATCTTAAACACTCTCCCCATCCACCTTAAAAACTCTCCCCATTCACCTTAAACACTCTCCCCATCCACCTTAAATACTCTCCCCATCCGCCTTAAACATTCTCCCCATCCACCTTAAACACTCTCCCCATCCACCTTAAACACTCTCCCCATCCGCCTTAAACACTCTCCCCATCCACCTTAAACACTCTCCCCATCCACCTTAAACACTCTCCCCATCCACCTTAAACACTCTCCCCATCCACCTTAAACACTCTCCCCATCCATCTAAAACACTCTCGCCATCCACATTAAACACTCTCCCCATCCGCCTTAAACACGCTCCCCATCCGCCTTAAATACTCTCCCCATCCACCTTAAACACTCTCCCCATCCATCTTAAACACTCTCCCCATGCGCCATAAATACTCTCCCCATCCACCTTAAACACTCTCCCCATCCAACTTAAACACTCTCCCCATCCACCTTAAACACTCTCCCCATCCGCCTTAAACACTCTCCCCATCCGTCTTAAACACTCTCCCCATCCGCCTTAAACACTCTCCCCATCCACCTTAAACACTCTCCCCATCCACCTTAAACACTCTCCCCATCCCCCTTAAACACTCTCCCCATCCACCTTAAACACTCTCCCCATCCGCCTTAAACACTCTCCCCATCCGCCTTAAACACTCTCCCATTCCGCCTTAAACACTCTCCCCATACACCTTAAACACTCTCCCCATCCGCCTTAAACACTCTCCCCATCCTCCTTAAACACTCTCCCCATCCGCCTTAAACACTCTCCCCATCCGCCTTAAACACTCTCCCCATCCGCCTTAAACACTCTCCCCATCCGCCTTAAACACACTCCCCATCCTCCTTAAACACTCTCCCCATGCACCTTAAACACTCTCCCCATCCACCTTAAACACTCTCCCCATCCGCCTTAAACACTCTCCCCATCCGCCATAAACACTCTCCCCATCCGCCTTAAACACTCTCCCCATCCACCTTAAACACTCTCCCCATCCGCCTTAAACACTCTCCCCATCCGCCATAAACACTCTCCCCATCCGCCTTAAACACTCTCCCCATCCACCTTAAACACTCTCCCCATCCGCCTTAAACACTCTCCCCATCCACCTTAAACACTCTCCCCATCCGACTTAAACACTCTCCCCATCCACCTTAAAAACTCTTCCCATCCACCTTAAACACTCTCCCCATCCACCTTAAACACTCTCCCCATCCACCTTAAACACTCTCCCCATCCGCCTTAAACACTCTCCCCATCCGCCTTAAACACTCTTCCAATCGTCCTTAAACACTCTCCCCATCCGCCTTAAACACTCTCCCCATCCACCTTAAACACTCTCCCCATCCACCTTAAACACTCTCCCCATCCACCTTAAAAACTCTCCCCATTCACCTTAAACACTCTCCCCATCCACCTTAAATACTCTCCCCATCCGCCTTAAACACTCTCCCCATCCACCTTAAACACTCTCCCCATCCACCTTAAACACTCTCCCCATCCGCCTTAAACACTCTCCCCATCCCCCTAAACACTCTACCCATCCAACTTAAACACTCTCCCCATCCACCATAAACACTCTCCCCATCCACCTTAAACGCTCTCCCCATCCACCTTAAACACTCTCCCCATCCACCTTAAACACTCTCCCCATCCACCTTAAACACTCTCCCCATCCACCTTAAACATTCTCCCCATCCATCTTATACACTCTCGCCATCCACCTTAAACACTCTCCCCATCCGCCTTAAACACTCTCCCCATCCGCCTTAAACACTCTCCCCATCCACCTTAAACACTCTCCCCATCCATCTTAAACACTCTCCCCATGCGCCTTAAATACTCTCCCCATCCAACTTAAACACTCTCCCCATCCAACTTAAACACTCTCCCCATCCACCTTAAACACTCTCCCCATCCGCCTTAAACACTCTCCCCATCCGTCTTAAATACTCTCCCCATCCGCCTTAAACACTCTCCCCATCCACCTTAAACACTCTCCCCATCCACCTTAAACTCTCTCCCCATCCCGCTTAAACACTCTCCCCATCCACCTTAAACACTCTCCCCATCCGCCTTAAACACTCTCCCCATCCGCCTTAAACACTCTCCCCATCCGCCTTAAACACTCTCCCCATACACCTTAAACACTCTCCCCATCCGCCTTAAACACTCTCCTCATCCACCCTAAACACTCTCCCCATCCGCCTTAAACACTCTCCCCATCCGCCTTAAACACTCTCCCCATCCGCCTTAAACACTCTCCCCATCCGCCTTAAACACTCTCCCCATCCGCCTTAAATACTCTCCCCATCCGCCTTAAACACTCTCCCCATCCGCCTTAAACACTCTCCCCATGCACCTTAAACACTCTCCCCATCCACCTTAAACACTCTCCCCATCCTCCTTAAACACTCTCCCCATCCGCCATAAACACTCTCCCCATCCGCCTTAAACACTCTCCCCATCCACCTTAAACACTCTCCCCATCCGCCTTAAACACTCTCCCCATCCGCCTTAAACACTCTCCCCATCCGACTTAAACACTCTCCCCATCCGCTTTAAACACTCTCCCCATCCACCTTAAACACTCTCCCCATCCACCTTAAACACTCTCCCCATCCGCCTTAAACACTCTCCCCATCCACCTTAAAAACTCTCCCCATCCACCTTAAACACTCTCCCCATTCACCTTAAACACTCTCCCCATCCACCTTAAAATCTCTCCCCATCCACCTTAAACACTCTCCCCATCCACCTTAAACACTCTCCCCATCCACCATAAACACTCTCCCCATCCGCCTTAAACACACTCCCCATCCACCTTAAACACTCTCCCCTTCCACCTTAAACACTCTCCCCATCCACCTTAACCACTCTCCCCATCCACCTTAAACACTCTCCCCATCCACCTTAAACAATCTCCCCATCGGCCCTAAACACTCTCCCCATCCACATTAAACACTCTCCCCATCCACCTTAAACACTCTCCCCATCCACCTTAAACACTCTCCCCATCCGCCTTAAACAATCTCCCCATCCACCTTAAACACTCTCCCCATCCGCCTTAAACACTCTCCTCATCCACCACCTTAAACACTCTCCCCATCCACCTTAAACACTCTCCCCATCCACCTTAAACATTCTCCCCATCCGCCTTAAACACTCTCCCCATCCACCTGAAACACTCTCCCCATCCACCTTAAACACTCTCCCCATCCACCTGAAACACTCTCCCCATCCACCACCTTAAACACTCTCCCCATCCACCTTAAACACTCTCCCCATCCACCTTAAACACTCTCCCCATCCACCACCTCAAACACTCTCCCCATCCACCTTAAAAACTCTCCCCATCCACCTTAAACAGTCTCCCCATCCGCCTTAAACACTCTCCCCATCCACCTTAAACACTCTCCCCATCCACCTGAAACACTCTCCCCACCCACCTGAAACACTCTCCCCATCCACCTTAAACACTCTCCCCATCCGCCTTAAACACTCTCCCCATCCACGTTAAACACTCTCCCCATCCACGTTAAACACTCTCCCCATCCGCCTTAAACACTCTCCCCATCCACCTTAAACACTCTCCCCATCCACCTTAAACACTCTCCCCATCCACCTTAAACACTCTCCCCATCCACCTTATACATTCTCCCCATCCGCCTTAAACTCTCTCCCCATCCACCACCTTAAACACTCCCCCCATCCGCCTGAAACACTCTCCCCATCCACCTTAAACATTCTCCCCATCCACCTTAAACACTCTCCCCATCCACCTTAAACACTCTCCCCATCCACCTTAAACACTCTCCCCATCCACCTTAAACACTCTCCCCATCCACCTTAAACACTCTCCCCAGCCACCTTAAACATTCTCCTCTTCCACCATAAACATTCTCCCCATCCACCTTAAACACTCTCCCCATCCACCTTAAACACTCTCCCCATCCGCCTTAAACACTCTCCCCATCCGCCTTAAACACTCTCCCCATCCGCCTTAAACACTCTCCCCATCCGCCTTAAACACTCTCCCCATCCGCCTTAAACACTCTCCCCATCCGCCTTAAACACTCTCCCCATCCGCCTTAAACACTCTCCCCATCCGCCTTAAACACTCTCCCCATCCACCTTAAACACTCTCCCCATCCACCTTAAACACTCTCCCCATCCACCTTAAACATTCTCCCCATCCGCCTTAAACACTCTCCCAATCCGCCTTAAACACTCTCTCCATCCGCCTTAAACACTCTCACCATCCGCCTTAAACACTCTCCCCATCCACCTTAAACACTCTCCCCATCCACCTTAAACACTCTCCCCATCCACCTTAAACATTCTCCTCTTCCACCATAAACATTCTCCCCATCCAGCTTAAACACTCTCCCCATCCACCTTAAACACTCTCCCCATCCGCCTTAAACACTCTCCCCATCCGCCTTAAACACTCTCCCCATCCGCCTTAAACACTCTCCCCATCCGCCTTAAACACTCTCCCCATCCGCCTTAAACACTCTCCCCATCCGCCTTAAACACTCTCCCCATCCGCCTTAAACACTCTCCCCATCCGCCTTAAACACTCGCCCCATCCGCCTTAAACACTCTCCCCATCCACCTTAAACACTCTCCCCATCCACCTTAAACATTCTCCCCATCCGCCTTAAACACTCTCCCAATCCGCCTTAAACACTCTCTCCATCCGCCTTAAACACTCTCACCATCCGCCTTAAACACTCTCCCCATCCACCTTAAACACCCTCCCCATCCACCTTAAACACTCTCCCCATCCACCTTAAACACTCTCCCCATCCACCTTAAACACTCTCCCCATCCACCTTAAACACTCTCCCCATCCACCTTAAACACTCTCCCCATCCACCTTAAACACTCTCCCCTTCCGCCTTAAACACTCTCCCCATCCGCCTTAAACACTCTCCCCATCCGCCTTAAACACTCTCCCCATCCGCCTTAAACACTCTCCCCATCCGCCTTAAACACTCTCCCCATCCGCCTTAAACACTCTCCCCATCCGTCTTAAACACTCTCCCCATTCGCCTTAAACACTCTCCCCATCCGCCTTAAACACTCTTCCAATCGTCCTTAAACACTCTCCCCATCCGCCTTAAACACTCTCCCCATCCACCTTAAACACTCTCCCCATCCACCTTAAACACTCTCCCCATCCACCTTAAAAACTCTCCCCATTCACCTTAAACACTCTCCCCATCCACCTTAAATACTCTCCCCATCCGCCTTAAACACTCTCCCCATCCACCTTAAACACTCTCCCCATCCACCTTAAACACTCTCCCCATCCGCCTTAAACACTCTCCCCATCCCCCTAAACACTCTACCCATCCACCTTAAACACTCTCCCCATCCACCATAAACACTCTCCCCATGCACCTTAAACACTCTCCCCATCCACCTTAAACACTCTCCCCATCCTCCTTAAACACTCTCCCCATCCGCCATAAACACTCTCCCCATCCGCCTTAAACACTCTCCCCATCCACCTTAAACACTCTCCCCATCCGCCTTAAACACTCTCCCCATCCACCTTAAACACTCTCCCCATCCGACTTAAACACTCTCCCCATCCGCCTTAAACACTCTCCCCATCCGCCTTAAACACTCTCCCCATCCGCCTTAAACACTCTCCCCATCCGCCTTAAACACTCTCCCCATCCACCTTAAACACTCTCCCCATCCACCTTAAACACTCTCCCCATTCACCTTAAACACTCTCCCCATCCACCTTAAAAACTCTTCCCATCCACCTTAAACACTCTCCCCATCCACCTTAAACACTCTCCCCATCCACCTTAAACACTCTCCCCATCCACCTTAAACACTCTCCCCATCCGCCTTAAACACTCTCCCCATCCGCCTTAAACACTCTTCCAATTGTCCTTAAACACTCTCCCCATCCGCCTTAAACACTCTCCCCATCCACCTTAAACACTCTCCCCATCCACCTTAAATACTCTCCCCATCCGCCTTAAACACTCTCCCCATCCACCTTAAACACTCTCCCCATCCACCTTAAACACTCTCCCCATCCGCCTTAAACACTCTCCCCATCCCCCTAAACACTCTACCCATCCAACTTAAACACTCTCCCCATCCACCATAAACACTCTCCCCATCCACCTTAAACACTCTCCCCATCCACCTTAAACACTCTCCCCATCCACCTTAAACACTCTCCCCATCCACCTTAAACACTCTCCCCATCCACCTTAAACATTCTCCCCATCCATCTTAAACACTCTCGCCATCCACCTTAAACACTCTCCCCATCCGCCTTAAACACTCTCCCCATCCGCCTTAAACACTCTCCCCATCCGCCTTAAACACTCTCCCCATCCATCTTAAACACTCTCCCCATGCGCCTTAAATACTCTCCCCATCCACCTTAAACACTCTCCCCATCCAACTTAAACACTCTCCCCATCCACCTTAAACACTCTCCCCATCCGCCTTAAACACTCTCCCCATCCGTCTTAAACACTCTCCCCATCCGCCTTAAACACTCTCCCCATCCACCTTAAACACTCTCCCCATCCACCTTAAACACTCTCCCCATCCCCCTTAAACACTCTCCCCATCCACCTTAAACACTCTCCCCATCCGCCTTAAACACTCTCCCCATCCGCCTTAAACACTCTCCCCATCCGCCTTAAACACTCTCCCCATACACCTTAAACACTCTCCCCATCCGCCTTAAACACTCTCCCCATCCACCCTAAACACTCTCCCCATCCGCCTTAAACACTCTCCCCATCCGCCTTAAACACTCTCCCCATCCGCCTTAAACACTCTCCCCATCCGCCTTAAACACTCTCCCCATCCGCCTTAAACACTCTCCCCATCCGCCTTAAACACTCTCCCCATCCGCCTTAAACACTCTCCCCATGCACCTTAAACACTCTCCCCATCCACCTTAAACACTCTCCCCATCCTCCTTAAACACTCTCCCCATCCGCCATAAACACTCTCCCCATCCGCCTTAAACACTCTCCCCATCCACCTTAAACACTCTCCCCATCCGCCTTAAACACTCTCCCCATCCACCTTAAACACTCTCCCCATCCGACTTAAACACTCTCCCCATCCGCTTTAAACACTCTCCCCATCCACCTTAAACACTCTCCCCATCCACCTTAAACACTCTCCCCATCCGCCTTAAACACTCTCCCCATCCACCTTAAAAACTCTCCCCATCCACCTTAAACACTCTCCCCATTCACCTTAAACACTCTCCCCATCCACCTTAAAATCTCTCCCCATCCACCTTAAACACTCTCCCCATCCACCTTAAACACTCTCCCCATCCACCATAAACACTCTCCCCATCCGCCTTAAACACACTCCCCATCCACCTTAAACACTCTCCCCTTCCACCTTAAACACTCTCCCCATCCACCTTAACCACTCTCCCCATCCACCTTAAACACTCTCCCCATCCACCTTAAACAATCTCCCCATCGGCCCTAAACACTCTCCCCATCCACATTAAACACTCTCCCCATCCACCTTAAACACTCTCCCCATCCACCTTAAACACTCTCCCCATCCGCCTTAAACAATCTCCCCATCCACCTTAAACACTCTCCCCATCCGCCTTAAACACTCTCCTCATCCACCACCTTAAACACTCTCCCCATCCACCTTAAACACTCTCCCCATCCACCTTAAACATTCTCCCCATCCGCCTTAAACACTCTCCCCATCCACCTGAAACACTCTCCCCATCCACCTTAAACACTCTCCCCATCCACCTGAAACACTCTCCCCATCCACCACCTTAAACACTCTCCCCATCCGCCTTAAACACTCTCCCCATCCACCTTAAACACTCTCCCCATCCACCACCTTAAACACTCTCCCCATCCACCTTAAACACTCTCCCCATCCACCTTAAACACTCTCCCCATCCACCACCTCAAACACTCTCCCCATCCACCTTAAAAACTCTCCCCATCCACCTTAAACAGTCTCCCCATCCGCCTTAAACACTCTCCCCATCCACCTTAAACACTCTCCCCATCCACCTGAAACACTCTCCCCACCCACCTGAAACACTCTCCCCATCCACCTTAAACAATCTCCCCATCCGCCTTAAACACTCTCCCCATCCACGTTAAACACTCTCCCCATCCACCTTAAACACTCTCCCCATCCGCCTTAAAAACTCTCCCCATCCACCTTAAACACTCTCCCCATCCACCTTAAACACTCTCCCCATCCACCTTAAACACTCTCCCCATCCACCTTATACATTCTCCCCATCCGCCTTAAACTCTCTCCCCATCCACCACCTTAAACACTCCCCCCATCCGCCTGAAACACTCTCCCCATCCACCTTAAACATTCTCCCCATCCACCTTAAACACTCTCCCCATCCACCTTAAACACTCTCCCCATCCACCTTAAACACTCTCCCCATCCACCTTAAACACTCTCCCCATCCACCTTAAACACTCTCCCCATCCACCTTAAACATTCTCCCCATCCACCTTAAACACTCTCCCCATCCGCCTTAAACACTCTCCCCATCCGCCTTAAACACTCTCCCGATCCGCCTTAAACACTCTCCCCATCCACCTTAAACACTCTCCCCATCCACCTTAAACACTCTCCCCATCCACCACCTTAAACACTCTCCCCATCCACCTTAAACACTCTCCCCATCCACCTTAAACACTCTCCCCATCCACCTTAAACACTCTCCCCATCCGCCTTAAACACTCTCCCCATCCACCTTAAACACTCTCCCCATCCGCCTTAAACACTCTCCCCATCCACCTTAAACACGCTCCCCATCCGCCTTAAACACACTCCCCATCCGCCTTCAACACTCTCCCCATCCGCCTTAAACACTCTCCCCATCCACCTTAAACACTCTCCCCATCCACCTTAAACACTCTCCCCATCCACGACCTTAAACAGTCTCCCCATCCGCCTTAAACACTCTTCCCATCCGCATTAAACATTCTCCCCATCCACCTTAAACACTCTCCCCATCCACCTTAAACACTCTCCCCATCCACCTTAAACACTCTCCCCATCCGCCTTAAACACTCTCCCCATCCGCCTTAAACACTCCCCCCATCCGCCTTAAACACTCTCCCCATCCGCCTTAAACACCCTCCCCATCTCCCTTAAACACTCTCACCATCCACCTTAAAAACTCCCCCATCCACCTTAAACACTCTCCCCATCCACCTTAAACACTCTCCCCATCCACCTTAAACATTCTCCTCTTCCACCATAAACATTCTCCCCATCCACCTTAAACACTCTCCCCATCCGCCTTAAACACTCTCCCCATCCGCCTTAAACACTCTCCCCATCCGCCTTAAACACTCTCCCCATCCGCCTTAAACACTCTCCCCATCCGCCTTAAACACTCTCCCCATCCGCCTTAAACACTCTCCCCATCCGCCTTAAACACTCTCCCCATCCGCCTTAAACACTCTTCCCATCCGCCTTAAACACTCTCCCCATCCGCCTTAAACACTCTCCCCATCCACCTTAAACACTCTCCCCATCCACCTTAAACACTCTCCCCATCCACCTTAAACATTCTCCCCATCCGCCTTAAACACTCTCCCAATCCGCCTTAAACACTCTCTCCATCCGCCTTAAACACTCTCATCATCCGCCTTAAACACTCTCCCCATCCACCTTAAACACTCTCCCCATCCACCTTAAACACTCTCCCCATCCACCTTAAACATTCTCCCCATCCACCTTAAACACTCTCCCCATCCACCTTAAACACTCTCCCCATCCACCTTAAACACTCTCCCCATCCACCTTAAACACTCTCCCCATCCGCCTTAAACACTCTCCCCATCCGCCTTAAACACTCTCCCCATCCGCCTTAAACACTCTCCCCATCCGCCTTAAACACTCTCCCCATCCGCCTTAAACACTCTCCCCATCCGCCTTAAACACTCTCCCCATCCGCCTTAAACACTCTCCCCATCCTCCTTAAACACTCTCCCGATCCACCTTAAACACTCTCCCCATCCACCTTAAACATTCTCCCCATCCGCCTTAAACACTCTCCCAATCCGCCTTAAACACTCTCTCCATCCGCCTTAAACACTCTCACCATCCGCCTTAAACACTCTCCCCATCCACCTTAAACACCCTCCCCATCCACCTTAAACACTCTCCCCATCCACCTTAAACACTCTCCCCATCCACCTTAAACACTCTCCCCATCCACCTTAAACACTCTCCCCATCCACCTTAAACACTCTCCCCATCCACCTTAAACACTCTCCCCTTCCGCCTTAAACACTCTCCCCATCCGCCTTAAACACTCTCCCCATCCGCCTTCAACACTCTCCCCATCCGCCTTAAACACTCTCCCCATCCGCCTTAAACACTCTCCCCATCCGCCTTAAACACTCTCCCCATCCGCCTTAAACACTCTCCCCATCCGCCTTAAACACTCTCCCCATCCGCCTTAAACACTCTTCCAATCGTCCTTAAACACTCTCCCCATCCGCCTTAAACACTCTCCCCATCCACCTTAAACACTCTCCCCATCCACCTTAAACACTCTCCCCATCCACCTTAAAAACTCTCCCCATTCACCTTAAACACTCTCCCCATCCACCTTAAATACTCTCCCCATCCGCCTTAAACACTCTCCCCATCCACCTTAAACACTCTCCCCATCCACCTTAAACACTCTCCCCATCCGCCTTAAACACTCTCCCCATCCCCCTAAACACTCTACCCATCCACCTTAAACACTCTCCCCATCCACCATAAACACTCTCCCCATCCACCTTAAACACTCTCCCCATCCGCCTTAAACATTCTCCCCATCCACCTTAAACACTCTCCCCATCCACCTTAAACACTCTCCCCATCCGCCTTAAACACTCTCCCCATCCACCTTAAACACTCTCCCCATCCACCTTAAACACTCTCCCCATCCACCTTAAACACTCTCCCCATCCACCTTAAACACTCTCCCCATCCATCATAAACACTCTCGCCATCCACATTAAACACTCTCCCCATCCGCCTTAAACACTCTCCCCATCCGCCTTAAACACTCTCCCCATCCGCCTTAAACACTCTCCCCATCCATCTTAAACACTCTCCCCATGCGCCATAAATACTCTCCCCATCCACCTTAAACACTCTCCCCATCCAACTTAAACACTCTCCCCATCCACCTTAAACACTCTCCCCATCCGCCTTAAACACTCTCCCCATCCGTCTTAAACACTCTCCCCATCCGCCTTAAACACTCTCCCCATCCACCTTAAACACTCTCCCCATCCACCTTAAACACTCTCCCCATCCCCCTTAAACACTCTCCCCATCCACCTTAAACACTCTCCCCATCCGCCTTAAACACTCTCCCCATCCGCCTTAAACACTCTCCCCATGCGCCTTAAACACTCTCCCCATACGCCTTAAACACTCTCCCCATACACCTTAAACACTCTCCCCATCCGCCTTAAACACTCTCCCCATCCGCCTTAAACACTCTCCCCATCCGCCTTAAACACTCTCCCCATCCGCCTTAAACACTCTCCCCATCCGCCTTAAACACTCTCCCCATCCGCCTTAAACACTCTCCCCATCCGCCTTAAACACTCTCCCCATCCGCCTTAAACACTCTCCCCATCCGCCTTAAACACTCTCCCCATGCACCTTAAACACTCTCCCCATCCACCTTAAACACTCTCCCCATCCTCCTTAAACACTCTCCCCATCCGCCATAAACACTCTCCCCATCCGCCTTAAACACTCTCCCCATCCACCTTAAACACTCTCCCCATCCGCCTTAAACACTCTCCCCATCCACCTTAAACACTCTCCCCATCCGACTTAAACACTCTTCCCATCCGCCTTAAACACTCTCCCCATCCGCCTTAAACACTCTCCCCATCCACCTTAAACACTCTCCCCATCCGCCTTAAACACTCTCCCCATCCACCTTAAACACTCTCCCCATCCACCTTAAACACTCTCCCCATTCACCTTAAACACTCTCCCCATCCACCTTAAAAACTCTTCCCATCCACCTTAAACACTCTCCCCATCCACCTTAAACACTCTCCCCATCCACCTTAAACACTCTCCCCATCCGCCGTAAACACTCTCCCCATCCGCCTTAAACACTCTTCCAATCGTCCTTAAACACTCTCCCCATCCGCCTTAAACACTCTCCCCATCCACCTTAAAAACTCTCCCCATCCACCTTAAATACTCTCCCCATCCACCTTAAAAACTCTCCCCATTCACCTTAAACACTCTCCCCATCCACCTTAAATACTCTCCCCATCCGCCTTAAACACTCTCCCCATCCACCTTAAACACTCTCCCCATCCACCTTAAACACTCTCCCCATCCGCCTTAAACACTCTCCCCATCCCCCTAAACACTCTACCCATCCAACTTAAACACTCTCCCCATCCACCATAAACACTCTCCCCATCCACCTTAAACACTCTCCCCATCCAACTTAAACACTCTCCCCATCCACCTTAAACACTCTCCCCATCCACCTTAAACACTCTCCCCATCCGCCTTAAACACTCTCCCCATCCGCCTTAAACACTCTCCCCATCCGCCTTAAACACTCTCCCCATACACCTTAAACACTCTCCCCATCCGCCTTAAACACTCTCCCCATCCACCCTAAACACTCTCCCCATCCGCATTAAACACTCTCCCCATCCGCCTTAAACACTCTCCCCATCCGCCTTAAACACTCTCCCCATCCGCCTTAAACACTCTCCCCATCCGCCTTAAACACTCTCCCCATCCGCCTTAAACACTCTCCCCATCCACCTTAAACACTCTCCCCATGCACCTTAAACACTCTCCCCATCCACCTTAAACACTCTCCCCATCCGACTTAAACACTCTTCCCATCCGCCTTAAACACTCTCCCCATCCGCCTTACACACTCTCCCCATCCACCTTAAACACTCTCCCCATCCGCCTTAAACACTCTCCCCATCCACCTTAAACACTCTCCCCATCCACCTTAAACACTCCCCCATTCACCTTAAACACTCTCCCCATCCACCTTAAAAACTCTTCCCATCCACCTTAAACACTCTCCCCATCCACCTTAAACACTCTCCCCATCCACCTTAAACACTCTCCCCATCCGACTTAAACACTCTTCCCATCCGCCTTAAACACTCTCCCCATCCGCCTTAAACACTCTCCCCATCCGCCTTAAACACTCTCCCCATCCGCCTTAAACACTCTCCCCATCCACCTTAAACACTCTCCCCATCCACCTTAAACACTCCCCCATTCACCTTAAACACTCTCCCCATCCACCTTAAAAACTCTTCCCATCCACCTTAAACACTCTCCCCATCCACCTTAAACACTCTCCCCATCCACCTTAAACACTCTCCCCATCCGCCTTAAACACTCTCCCCATCCGCCTTAAACACTCTTCCAATCGTCCTTAAACACTCTCCCCATCCGCCTTAAACACTCTCCCCATCCACCTTAAACACTCTCCCCATCCACCTTAAACACTCTCCCCATCCGCCTTAAACACTCTCCCCATCCCCCTAAACACTCTACCCATCCAACTTAAACACTCTCCCCATCCACCATAAACACTCTCCCCATCCACCTTAAACACTCTCCCCATCCACCTTAAACACTCTCCCCATCCACCTTAAACACTCTCCCCATCCACCTTAAACACTCTCCCCATCCACCTTAAACACTCTCCCCATCCATCTTAAACACTCTCGCCATCCACCTTAAACACTCTCCCCATCCGCCTTAAACACTCTCCCCATCCACCTTAAACACTCTCCCCATCCATCTTAAACACTCTCCCCATGCGCCTTAAATACTCTCCCCATCCACCTTAAACACTCTCCCCATCCAACTTAAACACTCTCCCCATCCACCTTAAACACTCTCCCCATCCGCCTTAAACACTCTCCCCATCCGTCTTAAACACTCTCCCCATCCGCCTTAAACACTCTCCCCATCCACCTTAAACACTCTCCCCATCCACCTTAAACACTCTCCCCATCCCCCTTAAACACTCTCCCCATCCACCTTAAACACTCTCCCCATCCGCCTTAAACACTCTCCCCATCCGCCTTAAACACTCTCCCCATCCGCCTTAAACACTCTCCCCATACGCCTTAAACACTCTCCCCATCCGCCTTAAACACTCTCCCCATCCACCCTAAACACTCTCCCCATCCGCATTAAACACTCTCCCCATCCGCCTTAAACACTCTCCCCATCCGCCTTAAACACTCTCCCCATCTGCCTTAAACACTCTCCCCATCCGCCTTAAACACTCTCCCCATCCGCCTTAAACAATCTCCCCATCCACCTTAAACACTCTCCCCATGCACCTTAAACACTCTCCCCATCCACCTTAAACACACTCCCCATCCTCCTTAAACACTCTCCCCATCCGCCATAAACACTCTCCCCATCCGCCTTAATCACTCTCCCCATCCGCCTTAAACACTCTCCCCATCCGCCTTAAACACTCTCCCCATCCACCTTAAAAACTCTCCCCATCCGACTTAAACACTCTCCCCATCCGCTTTAAACACTCTCCCCATCCACCTTAAACACTCTCCCCATCCACCTTAAACACTCTCCCCATCCGCCTTAAACACTCTCCCCATCCACCTTAAACACTCTCCCCATCCACCTTAAACACTCTCCCCATTCACCTTAAACACTCTCCCCATCCACCTTAAAAACTCTCCCCATCCACCTTAAACACTCTCCCCATCCACCTTAAACACTCTCCCCATCCACCATAAACACTCTCCCCATCCGCCTTAAACACACTCCCCATCCACCTTAAACACTCTCCCCTTCCACCTTAAACACTCTCCCCATCCACCTTAAACACTCTCCCCATCCACCTTAAACACTCTCCCCATCCACCTTAAACAATCTCCCCATCGGCCCTAAACACTCTCCCCATCCACATTAAACACTCTCCCCATCCACCTTAAACACTCTCCCCATCCACCTTAAACACTCTCCCCATCCGCCTTAAACAATCTCCCCATCCACCTTAAACACTCTCCCCATCCGCCTTAAACACTCTCCTCATCCACCACCTTAAACACTCTCCCCATCCACCTTAAACACTCTCCCCATCCACCTTAAACATTCTCCCCATCCGCCTTAAACACTCTCCCCATCCACCTGAAACACTCTCCCCATCCACCTTAAACACTCTCCCCATCCACCTGAAACACTCTCCCCATCCACCACCTTAAACACTCTCCCCATCCGCCTTAAACACTCTCCCCATCCACCTTAAACACTGTCCCCATCCACCACCTTAAACACTCTCCCCATCCACCTTAAACACTCTCCCCATCCACCTTAAACACTCTCCCCATCCACCACATCAAACACTCTCCGCATCCACCTTAAAAACTCTCCCCATCCACCTTAAACACTCTCCCCATCCGCCTTAAACACTCTCCCCATCCACCTTAAACACTCTCCCCATCCACCTGAAACACTCTCCCCACCCACCTGAAACACTCTCCCCATCCACCTTAAACACTCTCCCCATCCGCCTTAAACACTCTCCCCATCCACCTTAAACACTCTCCCCATCCACCTTAAACACTCTCCCCATCCGCCTTAAACACTCTCCCCATCCACCTTAAACACTCTCCCCATCCACCTTAAACACTCTCCCCATCCACCTTAAACACTCTCCCCATCCACCTTATACTTTTTCCCCATCCGCCTTAAACTCTCTCCCCATCCACCACCTTAAACACTCCCCCCATCCGCCTGAAACACTCTCCCCATCCACCTTAAACATTCTCCCCATCCACCTTAAACACTCTCCCCATCCACCTTAAACACTCTCCCCATCCACCTTAAACACTCTCCCCATCCACCTTAAACACTCTCCCCATCCACCTTAAACACTCTCCCCATCCACCTTAAACATTCTCCCCATCCACCTTAAACACTCTCCCCATCCGCCTTAAACACTCTCCCCATCCGCCTTAAACACTCTCCCGATCCGCCTTAAACACTCTCCCCATCCACCTTAAACACTCTCCCCATCCACCACCTTAAACACTCTCCCCATCCACCTTAAACACTCTCCCCATCCACCTTAAACACTCTCCCCATCCACCTTAAACACTCTCCCCATCCGCCTTAAACACTCTCCCCATCCGCCTTAAACACTCTCCCCATCCACCTTAAACACTCTCCCCATCCACCTTAAACAATAACCCCATCCGCCTTAAACACGCTCCCCATCCATCCACCTTAAAAACTCTCCCCATCCACCTTAAACACCTTCCCCAACCGCCTTAAACACTCCCCCCATCCGCCTTAAACACACTCCCCATCCACCTTAAACACTCTCCCCATCGGCCTTAAACATTCTCCCCATCCACCTTAAACACTCTCCCCATCCGCCTTAAACACTCCCCCCATCCGCCTTAAACACACTCCCCATCCACCTGAAACACTCTCCCCATCCACCTTAAACACTCTCCCCATCCACCTTAAACACTCTCCCCATCCGCCTTAAACACTCTCCCCATCCACCTTAAACACTCTCCCCATCCACCTTAAACACTCCCCCCATCCGCCTTAAACACTCTCCCCATCCATCCACCTTAAACACTCTCCCCATCCACCTTAAACACCTTCCCCAACCGCCTTAAACACTCCCCCCATCCGCCTTAAACACACTCCCCATCCACCTTAAACACTCTCCCCATCCGCCTTAAACATTCTCCCCATCCACCTTAAAAACTCACCCAATCCACCTTAAACACTCTCCCCATCCACCTTAAACACTCTCCCCATCCGCCTTAAACACTCTCCCCATCCACCTTAAACACTCTCCCCATCCACCTTAAACACTCCCCCCATCCACCTTAAACATTCTCCCCATCCACCTTAAACACTCTCCCCATCCACCTTAAACACTCTCCCCATCCGCCTTAAACACTCTCCCCTTCCACCTTAAAAACTCTCCCCATCCACCTTAAACACTCACCCCATCCACCTTAAACACTCTCCCCATCCACCTTAAACACTCCCCCCATCCACCATAAACATTCTCCCCATCCACCTTAAACACTCTCCCCATCCACCTTAAACACTCTCCCCATCCACCTTAAACACTCTCCCCATCCACCTTAAACATTCTCCCCATCCGCCTTAAACTCGCTCCCCATCCACCTTAAACAATCTCCCCATCCACCTTAAACACTCTCCCCATCCACCTTAAACACTCTCCCCATCCACCTTAAACACTCTCCCCATCCACCTTAAACACTCCCCCCATCCATCTTAAACATTCTCCCCATCCACCTTAAACACTCTCCCCATTCACCTTAAACACTCTCCCCATCCACCTTAAACACTCTCCCCATCCACCTTAAACACTCTCCCCATCCACCTTAAACAATCTCCCCATGCGCCTTAAACACTCTGCCCATCCACCTTAAACTCTCTCCCCATCCACCTTAAACACTCTCCCCATCCACCTTAAACACTCTCCCCATCCGCCTTAAACACTCTCCCCATCCACCTTAAACACTCTCCCCATCCACATTAAACACTCTCCCCATCCACCTTAAACAATCTCCCCATCCGCCTTAAACAATCTCCCCAACCGCCTGAAACACTCTCCCCATCCACCACCTTAAACACTCTCCCCATCCGCCTTAAACACTCTCCCCATCCACCTTAAACACTCTCCCCATCCACCACCTTAAACACTCTCCCCATCCACCTTAAACACTCTCCCCATCCACCTTAAACACTCTCCCCATCCACCACCTTAAACACTCTCCCCATCCACCTTAAAAACTCTCCCCATCCACCTTAAACACTCTCCCCATCCGCCTTAAACACTCTCCCCATCCACCTTAATCACTCTCCCCATCCACCTGAAACACTCTCCCCATCCACCTGAAACACTCTCCCCATCCACCTTAAACACTTTCCCCATCCGCCTTAAAAACTCTCCCCATCCACCTTAAACACTCTCCCCATCCACCTTAAACACTCTCCCCATCCGCCTTAAACACTCTCCCCATCCACCTTAAACACTCTCCCCATCCACCTTAAACACTCTCCCCATCCACCTTAAACACTCTCCCCATCCACCTTATACATTCTCCCCATCCGCCTTAAACTCTCTCCCCATCCACCACCTTAAACACTCCCCCCATCCGCCTGAAACACTCTCCCCATCCACCTTAAACATTCTCCCCATCCACCTTAAACACTCTCCCCATCCACCTTAAACACTCTCCCCATCCACCTTAAACACTCTCCCCATCCACCTTAAACACTCCCCCCATCCACCTTAAACATTCTCCCCATCCACCTTAAACACTCTCCCCATTCACCTTAAACACTCTCCCCATCCACCTTAAACACTCTCCCCATCCACCTTAAACACTCTCCCCATCCACCTTAAACAATCTCCCCATCCGCCTTAAACACTCTCCCCATCCACCTTAAACTCTCTCCCCATCCACCTTAAACACTCTCCCCATCCACCTTAAACACTATCCCCATCCACCTTAAACACTCTCCCCATCCGCCTTAAACACTCTCCCCATCCACCTTAAACACTCTCCCCATCCACATTAAACACTCTCCCCATCCACCTTAAACACTCTCCCCATCCGCCTTAAACACTCTCCCCATCCGCCTGAAATACTCTCCCCATCCACCACCTTAAACACTCTCCCCATCCGCCTTAAACACTCTCCCCATCCACCTTAAACACTCTCCCCATCCACCACCTTAAACACTCTCCCCATCCACCTTAAACACTCTTCCCATCCACCTTAAACACTCTCCCCATCCACCACCTGAAACACTCTCCCCATCCACCTTAAACACTCTCCCCATCCACCTTAAACACTCTCCCCATCCGCCTTAAACACTCTCCCCATCCACCTTAAACACTCTCCCCATCCACCTTAAACACTCCCCCCATCCGCCTTAAACACTCTCCCCATCCATCCACCTTAAACACTCTCCCCATCCACCTTAAACACCTTCCCCAACCGCCTTAAACACTCCCCCCATCCGCCTTAAACACACTCCCCATCCACCTTAAACACTCTCCCCATCCGCCTTAAACATTCTCCCCATCCACCTTAAAAACTCACCCAATCCACCTTAAACACTCTCCCCATCCACCTTAAACACTCTCCCCATCCGCCTTAAACACTCTCCCCATCCACCTTAAACACTCTCCCCATCCACCTTAAACACTCCCCCCATCCACCTTAAACATTCTCCCCATCCACCTTAAACACTCTCCCCATCCACCTTAAACACTCTCCCCATCCGCCTTAAACACTCTCCCCTTCCACCTTAAAAACTCTCCCCATCCACCTTAAACACTCACCCCATCCACCTTAAACACTCTCCCCATCCACCTTAAACACTCCCCCCATCCACCATAAACATTCTCCCCATCCACCTTAAACACTCTCCCCATCCACCTTAAACACTCTCCCCATCCACCTTAAACACTCTCCCCATCCACCTTAAACATTCTCCCCATCCGCCTTAAACTCGCTCCCCATCCACCTTAAACAATCTCCCCATCCACCTTAAACACTCTCCCCATCCACCTTAAACACTCTCCCCATCCACCTTAAACACTCTCCCCATCCACCTTAAACACTCCCCCCATCCATCTTAAACATTCTCCCCATCCACCTTAAACACTCTCCCCATTCACCTTAAACACTCTCCCCATCCACCTTAAACACTCTCCCCATCCACCTTAAACACTCTCCCCATCCACCTTAAACAATCTCCCCATGCGCCTTAAACACTCTGCCCATCCACCTTAAACTCTCTCCCCATCCACCTTAAACACTCTCCCCATCCACCTTAAACACTCTCCCCATCCGCCTTAAACACTCTCCCCATCCACCTTAAACACTCTCCCCATCCACATTAAACACTCTCCCCATCCACCTTAAACAATCTCCCCATCCGCCTTAAACAATCTCCCCAACCGCCTGAAACACTCTCCCCATCCACCACCTTAAACACTCTCCCCATCCGCCTTAAACACTCTCCCCATCCACCTTAAACACTCTCCCCATCCACCACCTTAAACACTCTCCCCATCCACCTTAAACACTCTCCCCATCCACCTTAAACACTCTCCCCATCCACCACCTTAAACACTCTCCCCATCCACCTTAAAAACTCTCCCCATCCACCTTAAACACTCTCCCCATCCGCCTTAAACACTCTCCCCATCCACCTTAATCACTCTCCCCATCCACCTGAAACACTCTCCCCATCCACCTGAAACACTCTCCCCATCCACCTTAAACACTTTCCCCATCCGCCTTAAAAACTCTCCCCATCCACCTTAAACACTCTCCCCATCCACCTTAAACACTCTCCCCATCCGCCTTAAACACTCTCCCCATCCACCTTAAACACTCTCCCCATCCACCTTAAACACTCTCCCCATCCACCTTAAACACTCTCCCCATCCACCTTATACATTCTCCCCATCCGCCTTAAACTCTCTCCCCATCCACCACCTTAAACACTCCCCCCATCCGCCTGAAACACTCTCCCCATCCACCTTAAACATTCTCCCCATCCACCTTAAACACTCTCCCCATCCACCTTAAACACTCTCCCCATCCACCTTAAACACTCTCCCCATCCACCTTAAACACTCCCCCCATCCACCTTAAACATTCTCCCCATCCACCTTAAACACTCTCCCCATTCACCTTAAACACTCTCCCCATCCACCTTAAACACTCTCCCCATCCACCTTAAACACTCTCCCCATCCACCTTAAACAATCTCCCCATCCGCCTTAAACACTCTCCCCATCCACCTTAAACTCTCTCCCCATCCACCTTAAACACTCTCCCCATCCACCTTAAACACTATCCCCATCCACCTTAAACACTCTCCCCATCCGCCTTAAACACTCTCCCCATCCACCTTAAACACTCTCCCCATCCACATTAAACACTCTCCCCATCCACCTTAAACACTCTCCCCATCCGCCTTAAACACTCTCCCCATCCGCCTGAAATACTCTCCCCATCCACCACCTTAAACACTCTCCCCATCCGCCTTAAACACTCTCCCCATCCACCTTAAACACTCTCCCCATCCACCACCTTAAACACTCTCCCCATCCACCTTAAACACTCTTCCCATCCACCTTAAACACTCTCCCCATCCACCACCTTAAACACTCTCCCCATCCACCTTAAAAACTCTCCCCATCCACCTTAAACACTCTCCCCATCCACCTTAAACACTCTCCCCATCCACCTTAAACACTCTCCCCATCCACCTGAAACACTCTCCCCATCCACCTGAAACACTCTCCCCATCCACCTTAAACACTTTCCCCATCCGCCTTAAACACTCTCCCCATCCACCTTAAACACTCTCCCCATCCACCTTAAACACTCTCCCCATCCGCCTTAAACACTCTCCCCATCCGCCTTAAACACTCTCCCCATCCGCCTTAAACACTCTCCCCATCCACCTTAAACACTCTCCCCATCCACCTTATACATTCTCCCCATCCGCCTTAAACTCTCTCCCCATCCACCACCTTAAACACTCCCCCCATCCGCCTGAAACACTCTCCCCATCCACCTTAAACATTCTCCCCATCCACCTTAAACACTCTCCCCATCCACCTTAAACACTCTCCCCATCCACCTTAAACACTCTCCCCATCCACCTTAAACACTCTCCCCATCCACCTTAAACACTCTCCCCATCCACCTTAAACATTCTCCCCATCCACCTTAAACACTCTCCCCATCCGCCTTAAACACTCTCCCCATCCGCCTTAAACACTCTCCCGATCCGCCTTAAACACTCTCCCCATCCACCTTAAACACTCTCCCCATCCACCACCTTAAACACTCTCCCCATCCACCTTAAACACTCTCCCCATCCACCTTAAACACTCTCCCCATCCACCTTAAACACTCTCCCCATCCGCCTTAAACACTCTCCCCATCCGCCTTAAACACTCTCCCCATCCAACTTAAACACTCTCCCCATCCACCTTAAACAATAACCCCATCCGCCTTAAACACGCTCCCCATCCATCCACCTTAAAAACTCTCCCCATCCACCTTAAACACCTTCCCCAACCGCCTTAAACACTCCCCCCATCCGCCTTAAACACACTCCCCATCCACCTTAAACACTCTCCCCATCGGCCTTAAACATTCTCCCCATCCACCTTAAACACTCTCCCCATCCACCTTAAACACTCCCCCCATCCGCCTTAAACACACTCCCCATCCACCTGAAACACTCTCCCCATCCACCTTAAACACTCTCCCCATCCACCTTAAACACTCTCCCCATCCGCCTTAAACACTCTCCCCATCCACCTTAAACACTCTCCCCATCCACCTTAAACACTCCCCCCATCCGCCTTAAACACTCTCCCCATCCATCCACCTTAAACACTCTCCCCATCCACCTTAAACACCTTCCCCAACCGCCTTAAACACTCCCCCCATCCGCCTTAAACACACTCCCCATCCACCTTAAACACTCTCCCCATCCGCCTTAAACATTCTCCCCATCCACCTTAAAAACTCACCCAATCCACCTTAAACACTCTCCCCATCCACCTTAAACACTCTCCCCATCCACCTTAAACACTCTCCCCATCCACCTTAAACACTCCCCCCATCCACCTTAAACATTCTCCCCATCCACCTTAAACACTCTCCCCATCCACCTTAAACACTCTCCCCATCCGCCTTAAACACTCTCCCCTTCCACCTTAAAAACTCTCCCCATCCACCTTAAACACTCACCCCATCCACCTTAAACACTCTCCCCATCCACCTTAAACACTCCCCCCATCCACCATAAACATTCTCCCCATCCACCTTAAACACTCTCCCCATCCACCTTAAACACTCTCCCCATCCGCCTTAAACACTCTCCCCATCCACCTTAAACATTCTCCCCATCCGCCTTAAACTCGCTCCCCATCCACCTTAAACAATCTCCCCATCCACCTTAAACACTCTCCCCATCCACCTTAAACACTCTCCCCATCCACCTTAAACACTCTCCCCATCCACCTTAAAACACTCCCCCCATCCATCTTAAACATTCTCCCCATCCACCTTAAACACTCTCCCCATTCACCTTAAACACTCTCCCCATCCACCTTAAACACTCTCCCCATCCACCTTAAACACTCTCCCCATCCACCTTAAACAATCTCCCCATGCGCCTTAAACACTCTGCCCATCCACCTTAAACTCTCTCCCCATCCACCTTAAACACTCTCCCCATCCACCTTAAACACTCTCCCCATCCGCCTTAAACACTCTCCCCATCCACCTTAAACACTCTCCCCATCCACATTAAAACACTCTCCCCATCCACCTTAAACAATCTCCCCATCCGCCTTAAACAATCTCCCCAACCGCCTGAAACCACTCTCCCCATCCACCACCTTAAACACTCTCCCCATCCGCCTTAAACACTCTCCCCATCCACCTTAAACACTCTCCCCCACCACCTTAAACACTCTCCCCATCCACCTTAAACACTCTCCCCATCCACCTTAAACACTCTCCCCATCCACCACCTTAAACACTCTCCCCATCCACACTTAAAAACTCTCCCCATCCACCTTAAACACTCTCCCCATCCGCCTTAAACACTCTCCCCATCCACCTTAATCACTCTCCCCATCCACCTGAAACACTCTCCCCATCCACCTGAAACACTCTCCCCATCCACCTTAAACACTTTCCCCATCCGCCTTAAAAACTCTCCCCATCCACCTTAAACACTCTCCCCATCCACCTTAAACACTCTCCCCATCCGCCTTAAACACTCTCCCCATCCACCTTAAACACTCTCCCCATCCACCTTAAACACTCTCCCCATCCACCTTAAACACTCTCCCCATCCACCTTAAACACTCTCCCCATCCACCTTAAACACTTCTCCCCATCCACCTTAAACACTCCCCCCATCCACCTTAAACATTCTCCCCATCCACCTTAAACACTCTCCCCATTCACCTTAAACACTCTCCCCATCCACCTTAAACACTCTCCCCATCCACCTTAAACACTCTCCCCATCCACCTTAAACAATCTCCCCATCCGCCTTAAACACTCTCCCCATCCACCTTAAACTCTCTCCCCATCCACCTTAAACACTCTCCCCATCCACCTTAAACACTATCCCCATCCACCTTAAACACTCTCCCCATCCGCCTTAAACACTCTCCCCATCCACCTTAAACACTCTCCCCATCCACATTAAACACTCTCCCCATCCACCTTAAACACTCTCCCCATCCGCCTTAAACACTCTCCCCATCCGCCTGAAATACTCTCCCCATCCACCACCTTAAACACTCTCCCCATCCGCCTTAAACACTCTCCCCATCCACCTTAAACACTCTCCCCATCCACCACCTTAAACACTCTCCCCATCCACCTTAAACACTCTTCCCATCCACCTTAAACACTCTCCCCATCCACCACCTTAAACACTCTCCCCATCCACCTTAAAAACTCTCCCCATCCACCTTAAACACTCTCCCCATCCACCTTAAACACTCTCCCCATCCACCTTAAACACTCTCCCCATCCACCTGAAACACTCTCCCCATCCACCTGAAACACTCTCCCCATCCACCTTAAACACTTTCCCCATCCGCCTTAAACACTCTCCCCATCCACCTTAAACTCTCTCCCCATCCACCTTAAACACTCTCCCCATCCGCCTTAAACACTCTCGCCCATCCGCCTTAAACACTCTCCCCATCCGCCTTAAACACTCTCCCCATCCACCTTAAACACTCTCCCCATCCACCTTATACATTCTCCCCATCCGCCTTAAACTCTCTCCCCATCCACCACCTTAAACACTCCCCCCATCCGCCTGAAACACTCTCCCCATCCACCTTAAACATTCTCCCCATCCACCTTAAACACTCTCCCCCATCCACCTTAAACACTCTCCCCATCCACCTTAAACACTCTCCCCATCCACCTTAAAACACTCTCCCCATCCACCTTAAACACTCTCCCCATCCAGCTTAAACATTCTCCCCATCCACCTTAAACACTCTCCCCATCCGCCTTAAACACTCTCTCCCATCCGCCTTAAACACTCTCCCGATCCGCCTTAAACACTCTCCCCATCCACCTTAAACACTCTCCCCATCCACCTTAAACACTCTCCCCATCCACCACCTTAAACACTCTCCCCATCCACCTTAAACACTCTCCCCATCCACCTTAAACACACTCCCCATCCGCCTTAAACATTCTCCCCATCCGCCTTAAACACTCTCCCCATCCGCCTTAAACACTCTCCCCATCCGCCTTAAACATTCTCCCCATCCGCCTTAAACACTCTCCCCATCCGCCTTAAACACTCTCCCCATCCGCCTTAAACACTCTCCCCATCCGCCTTAAACACTCTCCCCATCCCCCTTAAACACTCTCCCCATCCACATTAAACACTCTCCCCATCCACCACCTTAAACACTCTCCCCATCCGCCTTAAATACTCTCCCCATCCACCTTAAACACTCTCCCCATCCACCTTAAACACTCTCCCCAGCCGCCTTAAACACTCTCCCCATCCGCCTTAAACACTCTCCCCATCCACCTTAAACACTCTCCCCATCCGCCTTAAACACTCTCCCCATCCCCCTTAAACACTCTCCCCATCCACCTTAAACACTCTCCCCATCCGCCTTAAACACTCTCCCCAGCCACCTTAAACATTCTCCTCATCCATCTTAAACACTCTCCGCATCCGCCTTAAACACTCTCCCCATCCGACTTAAACAATCTCTCCATCCACCTTAAACACGCTCCCCCATCCACCTTAAACACTCTCCCCATCCGCCTTATACAATCTCTCCATCCACCTTAAACACTCTCCCCATCCACCTTAAACACTCTCCCCATCCACCTTAAACACTCTCCCCATCCGCCTTAAACACTCTCCCCATCCGCCTTAAAAACTCTCCCCATCCACCTTAAACACTCTCCCCATCCACCTTAAAACACTCTCCCCATCCACCTTAAACACTCTCCCCATCCGCCTTAAACACTCTCCCCATCCGCCTTAAACACTCTCCCCATCCGCCTTAAACACTCTCCCCATCCGCCTTAAACACTCTCCCCATCCGCCTTAAACACTCTCCCCATCCACCTTAAACACTCTCCCCTTCCGCCTTAAACAATCTCCCCATCCGCATTAAACAATCTCTCCATCCGCCTTAAACACTCTTCCCATCCGCCTTAAACATTCTCCCCATCCACCTTAAACCCTCTCCCCATCCACCACCTTAAACACTCTCCCCATCCACCTTAAACACTCTCCCCATCCACCTTAAACATTCTCCCCATCCACCTTAAACACTCTCCCCATCCGCCTTAAACACTCTCCCCATCCACCTTAAACACTCTCCCCATCCACCTTAAACACTCTCCCCATCCACCTTAAACACCCTCCCCATCCACCTTAAACACTCTCCCCATCCGCCTTAAAACACTCTCCCCATCCACCTTAAACACTCTCCCCATCCGCCCTTAAACACTATCCCCATCCGCCTTAAACACTCTCCCCATCCACCTTAAACACTCTCCCCATCCGCCTTAAACACTCTCCCCATCCACCTTAAACACTCTCCCCAGCCACCTTAAACACTCTCCCCATCTACCTTAAACACTCTCCCCATCCGCCTCTAACACTCTCCCCATCCACCTCAAACATTCTCCCCATCCACCCCAAACACTCTCCCCATCCGCATTAAACACTCTCCCCATCCACCTTAAACACTCTCCCCATCCATCTTAAACACTCTCCCCATCCACCTTAAACATTCTCCCCATCCGCCTTAAACACTCTCCCCATCCGCCTTAAACACTCTCCCCATCCGCCTTAAACACTCTCCCCATCCGCCTTAAACACTCTCCCCATCCGCCTTAAACACTCTCCCCATCCGCCTTAAACACTCTCCCCATCCGCCTTAAACACTCTCCCCATCCGCCTTAAACACTCTCCCCATCCGCCTTAAACACTCCCCCATCCGCCTTAAACACTCTCCCCATCCTCCTTAAACACTCTCCCCATCCGCCTTAAACACTCTGCCCATCCGCCTTAAACTCTCTCCCCATCCGCCTTAAACACTCTCCCCATCCGCCTTAAACACTCTCCCCATCCGCCTTAAACAACTCTCCCCATCCACCACCTTAAACACTCTCCCCATCCACCTTAAACACTCCCCCCATCCACCTTAAACACTCTCCCCATCCACCTTAAACACTCTCCCCATCCGCCTTAAACACTCTCCCCATCCGCCTTAAACACTCTCCCCATCCGCCTTAAACACGCTCCCCATCCGCCTGCAACACTCTCCCCATCCGCCTTAAACACTCTCCCCATCCACCTTAAACACTCTCCCCATCCACCTTAAACACTCTCCCCATCCACGACCTTAAACAGTCTCCCCATCCGCCTTAAACACTCTTCCCATCCGCCTTAAACATTCTCCCCATCCACCTTTAACACTCTCCCCATCCACCTTAAACACTCTCCCCATCCACCTTAAACACTCTCCCCATCCGCCTTAAACACTCTCCCCATCCGCCTTAAACACTTCTCCCCATCCGCCTTAAACACTCTCCCCATCCGCCTTAAACACCCTCCCCATCTCCCTCAAACACTCTCACCATCCACCTTAAACACTCTCCCCATCCACCTTAAACACTCTCCCCATCCACCTTAAACATTCTCCTCTTCCACCATAAACATTCTCCCCATCCAACTTAAACACTCTCCCCATCCACCTTAAACACTCTCCCCATCCACCACCTTAAACACTCTCCCCATCCACCTTAAACACTCTCCCCATCCACCTTAAACACTCTCCCCATCCACCTTAAACACTCTCCCCATCCGCCTTAAACACTCTCCCCATCCACCTTAAACACTCTCCCCATCCACCTTAAACAATAACCCCATCCGCCTTAAACACGCTCCCCATCCATCCACCTTAAAAACTCTCCCCATCCACCTTAAACACCTTCCCCAACCGCCTTAAACACTGCCCCCATCCGCCTTAAACACACTCCCCATCCACCTTAAACACTCTCCCCATCCGCCTTAAACATTCTCCCCATCCACCTTAAACACTCTCCCCATCCGCCTTAAACACTCCCCCCATCCGCCTTAAACACACTCCCCATCCACCTGAAACACTCTCCCCATCCACCTTAAACACTCTCCCCATCCACCTTAAACACTCTCCCCATCCGCCTTAAACACTCTCCCCATCCACCTTAAACACTCTCCCCATCCACCTTAAACACTCCCCCCATCCGCCTTAAACACTCTCCCCATCCATCCTTAAACACTCTCCCCATCCACCTTAAACACCTTCCCCAACCGCCTTAAACACTCCCCCCATCCGCCTTAAACACACTCCCCATCCACCTTAAACACTCTCCCCATCCGCCTTAAACATTCTCCCCATCCACCTTAAAAACTCACCCAATCCACCTTAAACACTCTCCCCATCCACCTTAAACACTCTCCCCATCCGCCTTAAACACTCTCCCCATCCACCTTAAACACTCTCCCCATCCACCTTAAACACTCCCCCCATCCACCTTAAACATTCTCCCCATCCACCTTATACACTCTCCCCATCCACCTTAAACACTCTCCCCATCCGCCTTAAACACTCTCCCCATCCACCTTAAACACTCTCCCCATCCACCTTAAACACTCTCCCCATCCACCTTAAACACTCTCCCCATCCACCTTAAACACTCCCCCCATCCACCATAAACATTCTCCCCATCTACCTTAAACACTCTCCCCATCCACCTTAAACACTCTCCCCATCCGCCTTAAACACTCTCCCCATCCACCTTAAACATTCTCCCCATCCGCCTTAAACTCGCTCCCCATCCTCCTTAAACAATCTCCCCATCCACCTTAAACACTCTCCCCATCCACCTTAAACACTCTCCCCATCCACCTTAAACACTCTCCCCATCCACCTTAAACACTCCCCCCATCCACCTTAAACATTCTCCCCATCCACCTTAAACACTCTCCCCATTCACCTTAAACACTCTCCCCATCCACCTTTAAACACTCTCCCCATCCACCGTAAACACTCTCCCCATCCACCTTAAACAATCTCCCCATCCGCCTTAAACACTCTCCCCATCCACCTTAAACTCTCTCCCCATCCTCCTTAAACACTCTCCCCATCCACCTTAAACACTATCCCCATCCACCTTAAACACTCTCCCCATCCGCCTCTAAACACTCTCCCCATCCACCTTAAACACTCTCCCCATCCACCTTAAACACTCTCCCCATCCACCTTAAACACTCTCCCCATCCACCTTAAACACTCTCCCCATCCACCTTATACATTCTCCCCATCCGCCTTAAACTCTCTCCCCATCCACCACCTTAAACACTCCCCCCATCCGCCTGAAACACTCTCCCCATCACACCTTAAAAATTCTCCCCATCCACCTTAAACACTCTCCCCATCCACCTTAAACACTCTCCCCATCCACCTTAAACACTCTCCCCATCCACCTTAAACACTCCCCCCATCCACCTTAAACATTCTCCTCATCCACCTTAAACACTCTCTCCCCATTCACGTTAAACACTCTCCCCATCCACCTTAAACACTCTCCCCATCCACCTTAAACACTCTCCCCATCCACCTTAAACAATCTCCCCATCCGCCTTAAACACTCTCCCCATCCACCTTAAACTCTCTCCCCATCCACCTTAAACACTCTCCCCATCCACCTTAAACACTATCCCCATCCACCTTAAACACTCTCCCCATCCACCTTAAACACTCTCCCCATCCACATTAAACACTCTCCCCATCCACCTTAAACACTCTCCCCATCCGCCTTAAACACTCTCCCCATCCGCCTGAAACACTCTCCCCATCCACCACCTCCTTAAACACTCTCCCCATCCGCCTTAAACACTCTCCCCATCCACCTTAAACACTCTCCCCATCCACCACCTTAAACACTCTCCCCATCCACCTTAAACACTCTCCCCATCCACCTTAAACACTCTCCCCATCCACCACCTTAAACACTCTCCCCATCCACCCCTTAAAAACTCTCCCCATCCACCTTAAACACTCTCCCCATCCGCCTTAAACACTCTCCTCATCCACCTTAAACACTCTCCCCATCCACCTGAAACACTCTCCCCATCCACCTGAAACACTCTCCCCATCCACCTTAAACACTTTCCCCATCCGCCTTAAACACTCTCCCCATCCACCTTAAACACTCTCCCCATCCACCTTAAACACTCTCCCCATCCGCCTTAAACACTCTCCCCATCCGCCTTAAACACTCTCCCATCCACCTTAAACACTCTCCCCATCCACCTTAAACACTCTCCCCATCCACCTTATACATTCTCCCCATCCGCCTTAAACTCTCTCCCCATCCACCACCTTAAACAATCTCCCCATCCGCCTTAAACACTCTCCCCATCCACCTTAAACTCTCTCCCCATCCACCTTAAACACTCTCCCCATCCACCTTAAACACTATCCCCCATCCACCTTAAACACTCTCCCCATCCGCCTTAAACACTCTCCCCATCCACCTTAAACACTCTCCCCATCCACATTAAACACTCTCCCCATCCACCTTAAACACTCTCCCCATCCGCCTTAAACACTCTCCCATCCGCCTGAAACACTCTCCCCATCACCACCTTAAACACTCTCCCCATCCGCCTTAAACACTCTCCCCATCCACCTTAAACACTCTCCCCATCCACCACCTTAAACACTCTCCCCATCCACCTTAAACACTCTCCCCATCCACCTTAAACACTCTCCCCCATCCACCACCTTAAACACTCTCCCCATCCACCTTAAAAACTCTCCCCATCCACCTTAAACACTCTCCCCATCTGCCTTAAACACTCTCCCCATCCACCTTAAACACTCTCCCCATCCACCTGAACACTCTCCCCATCCACCTGAAACACTCTCCCCATCCACCTTAAACACTTTCCCCATCCGCCTTAAACACTCTCCCCATCCACCTTAAACACTCTCCCCATCCACCTTAAACACTCTCCCCATCCGCCTTAAACACTCTCCCCATCCGCCTTAAACACTCTCCCCATCCACCTTAAACACTCTCCCCATCCACCATAAACACTCTCCCCATCCACCTTATACATTCTCCCCATCCGCCTTAAACTCTCTCCCCATCCACCACCTTAAACACTCCCCCCATCCGCCTGAAACACTCTCCCCATCCACCTTAAACATTCTCCCCATCCACCTTAAACACTCTCCCCATCCACCTTAAACACTCTCCCCATCCACCTTAAACACTCTCCCCATCCACCTTAAACACTCTCTCCCCATCCACCTTAAACACTCTCCCCATCCACCTTAAACATTCTCCCCCATCCACCTTAAACACTCTCCCCATCCGCCTTAAACACTCTCCCCATCCGCCTTAAACACTCTCCCGATCCGCCTTAAACACTCTCCCCATCCACCTTAAACACTCTCCCCATCCACCACCTTAAACACTCTCCCCATCCACCTTAAACACTCTCCCCATCCACCTTAAACACACTCCCCATCCGCCTTAAACATTCTCCCCATCCACCTTAAACACTCTCCCCATCCGCCTTAAACACTCTCCCCATCCGCCTTAAACATTCT
>NW_028225182.1:22411685-22440229 GCF_052327205.1 Somniosus microcephalus | reverse complement strand
GAGTGCGACTGGGGTGGTAGAGAGCAGAGAGTGACGGAGGGTGGAAAAGAGAGAGTGACTGGGGGGAAGAGAGAGAGCGACTGGTGAGGACGAGAGAGAGCAACTGGGGGGAAGAGAGAGAGCGACTGGGGGGAAGAGAGAGACCGACTGGGGCGAAGAGAGTGAGCGACTGGGGGGAAGAGAGAGAGAGTGACAGGTGGAAGAGAGAGAGCGACTGGGGAAGAGAGAGAGAGCGACTGGGGGAAGAGAGAGTGCAACTGGGGGGAGAGAGAGAGAGCGATTGGGGAGAAGAGTGAGTGCGACTGGGGGAAGAGAGAGAGCGACTGGGGGGACGAGAGCGAGCGACTGGGGGGAAGAGAGCGGGCGACTGGGGGAAGAGAGAGAGTGCGACTGGGGGGAAGAGAGAGAGAGCGACTAGGGGGAAGAGAGAGAGCGAGCTGGGGGGAAGAGACAGTGCGACAGGGGGAAGAGAGAGAGTGAGCTGGGGAAGAAGAGAGAGAGAGAGATGGGAAGAGAGAGAGAGACGGAGGGGAGAGAGAGAGCGACTGGGGGGAAGAGAGAGAGTGACGGGGAAGAGAGAGAGCGACTGGGGGAAGAAGAGAGAGAGCGAACAGGGGGAAGAGAGAGAGCAACTGGGGGGAAGAGAGAGAGCGACTGCGGGAAGAGAGAGAGCGACTGGGGGGGAGAGGGAGAGCGTCTGGGGGAAGAGAGAGAGTGACTGGGGGGAAGAGAGAGAGCAACTGGGGGAAGAGAGAGAGCGACTGTGGGAAGAGAGAGAGCGACTGGGGCTGAAGCGAGAGTGCGACTGGGGGGAAGAGAGAGAGACGACTCGGAGGGAGAGAGAGAGTGACTGGGGGAGAGAGAGAGAGCGACTGGGGGGGAGAGAAGAGAGCGACTGGGGGAAGAGAGAGAGTGACTGGGGGGAAGAGAGAGAGCGACTGGGGGGAAGAGAGAGAGAGTGACTGGGGCAAGAGAGTGAGCGACTGGGGGGAAGAGATAGAGCGACTGGGCAGAAGAGGTGAGTGCGACTGGGGGGGGAAGAGAGAGAGCGACTGGGGGGAAGAGAGTGAGCGACTAGGGGGAAGAGAGAGGGAGACTGGGCGGAAGAGAGAGAGCGACTGGGGGGAAGAAGAGAGAGAGCGACTGGGGGGAAGAGAGAGAGCAACTGGGGGAGAGAAGAGAGAGAGCGACGGGAAGAGAGAGAGGGACAGGGGGGAAGAGAGAGAGCGACGGGGGGAAGAGAGAGAGAGACTGGGGGGAATAGAGAGAGCAACTGGGGTGAAGAGAGAGAGGCGACGGGGGGAAGAGAGAGAGCGACTGGGGGGAAGAGAGAGAGCGACTGGGGGGAAGAGAGAGAGCGACGGGGAAGAGAGGGAACGACTTGGTGCAAGAGAGAGAGTGACTGGGGGAAGAGAGAGAGCGACGGGGGGGTAGAGAGAGAGTGACTGGGGGGAAGAGAGAGAGCGACTGGGGAGGAAGAGAGAGAGCGACTGGGGGGATGAGAGAGAGCGACTGAGGGGAAGCGAGAGAGTGCGACAGGGGGAAGAGGAGAGAGTGACTGGGGTAAGAGAGTGAGCGACTGGGGGGAAGAGATAGAGCGAGACTGGGCAGAAGAGTGAGTGCGACTGGGGAGAAGAGAGAGAGAGCGACTGGGGGGAAGAGAGTGAGCGACTAGGGGGAAGAGAGAGGGAGACTGTGCGGAAGAGAGAGAGCGACTAGGGGGAAGAGAGAGAGCGACTGGGGGGAAATAGAGAGCGAAGGGGTGAAGAGAGAGAGCGACTGGGGGATAGAGAGAGAGCGACTGGGGGGGAAGAGAGAGAGCGACTGGGGGGAAGAGAGAGAGCGACTGGCGGGAAGAGAGGGAGCAACTGGGGGGAAGAGAGAGAGCGACTGCGGGGAAGAGAGAGAGCTACTGGGGGGAAGAGAGGTGAGCGACGGTGGAGAGAGAGAGAGAGCGACTGGGGGGAAGAGAGAGAGCGACTGGGGGGAAGAGATAGAGCGTCTGGGGGGGAAGAGAGAGAGAGACGGGGAAGAGAGAGAGCGACTGGGGGAAGAGAGAGAGCGACTGCAGGGAAGAGAGAGAGCGACAGGGGGGAAGAGAGAGAGCGATTGTGGAGGACGAGAGAGAGCAACTGGGGGAAGAGAGAGAGTGACTGGGGGGAAGAGAGAGACCGACTGGGGCGAAGAGAGAGAGCGACTGGTGGGAAGCGAGAGACTGACAGGTGGGAAGAGAGAGATCGACTGGGGGAAGAGAGAGAGCGACTGGGGGAAGAGGGGAGATCGACTGGGGGAAGAGAGAGAGCGACTGGGGGGAAGAGATAGAGCGCGACTGGGGGGAGAGAGAGAGCGACTGGGGTAAGAGAGTGAGCAACTGGGGGGAAGAGAGAGAGCGACTGGTGAGAAGAGTGAGTGCGACTGGGGGGAAGAGAGAGAGCGACTGGGGGGAACAGAGTGAGCGACTAGGGGGAAGAGCGGGCGCGACTGGGGGGAAGAGAGAGAGCGACTGGGGGGAAGAGAGAGAGCGACTGGGGGGAAGGGAGAGAGCGACTGGGGGAAGAGAGAGAGCGACTGGGGGGAACAGAGAGCGAGAGAGAGATGGGAAGAGAGAGAGAGACAGGAGGGGAGAGAGAGAGCGACTGGGGGAAGCGAGAGAGTGACGGGGGAAGAGAGAAAGCGACTGGGGGGAAGAGAGAGAGCAACTGGGGGGAAGAGAGAGAGCGACAGGGAAGAGAGAGAGGGACAGGGGGGAAGAGAGAGAGCGACGGGGGGAAGAGAAAGAGAGACTGGGGGGAAGAGAGAGAGCAACTGGGGTGAAGAGAGAGAGCGACGGGGGGAAGAGAGAGAGCGACTGGGGGGAAGAGAGAGATCGACGGGGAAGAGAGGGAACGACTTGGTGCAAGAGCGAGAGTGACTGGGGGGAAGAGAGAGAGCGACTGTGGGAAGAGGGAGAGCGACTGGGGGGTAGAGAGAGAGTGACTGGGGGGAAGCGAGATAGCGACTGGGGGGAAGAGAGAGAGCGACGGGGATGAGTGAGAGCGACTGGGTGAAGAGAGAGAGAGACTGGGGGAAGAGAGAGAGAGAGACTTGGGGGAAGAGAGAGAGCGACTGGGGGGAAGAGAGGGAGCGACTGGTGGGATGAGGAGGGGAGCGACTGGGGGAAGAGAGAGAGCGACTGGGGGAAGAGAATGAGCGACTGGGGGGAAGAGAGAGAGCGACTGGGGGAAGAGAGAGAGCGAATGTGGGGAAGAGAGAGAGCGACTGGGGGGAAGAGAGAGAGCGACTGGGGGGAAGAGAGAGAGCGACTGGGGGGAAGAGAGAGAGCGACTGGGGGGAAGAGAGAGATCGACTGGGGGGAAGAGAGATAGAGACATGGGGAAGAGAGAGAGCGACTGGGGGGAAGAGAGAGAGCGACTGGGGGAAGAGAGAGAGCGACTGGGGAGGAAGAGAGAGAGCAACTGGGGGAAGAGAGTGAGTGACTTGGGGAAGAGAGAGAGCGAATGGGGGGAAGAGAGAGTGCGACTGGGCGAAGGGGGTGAGTGGGGAGTGGAAGGGGGTGTTGAGGGAGGGTGGGGGAAGGGGGGGTGGAGGGGGGGTGGGGGAGAGTGGGGGGGAGGGGGAGTGGGGGGGAGAGGGGGGGTGGGGGTTGGGTGGTGGTGTGGGGGGTGGGGGTGGTGGAGGTGGATGGGGTTTGTGGCGGTGTGGGTGGGTGGTGGGGTAAAGGGGAGGGTGGGAAGCGTGTGGGGGGAGGGGTGGGAAGGGTGTGGGTGGGGAAGGGTTGGGAAGGAGGGGGGAGTGGGGAAGGGAGAAAGGGAGGGAGGGGGGAAGGGAGAAAGTCAGGTGGGGAGAAAGGGAGGGGGTGAGCCAGCAGACACTCTCACCTCTGCTGGCGATGGCTCCCGCGGTGCTCCGTACCGCCCACTCCCTGACATGGCGTTGCTGAGCGCAGCGCCTCCGGGTCAGCCCGAGCCCCCGCCTCCCGAGCCCCGCCCCATGCCCTCCCGAGCCCCAGTTGCCGGGGTTAGTCTTCCCCCCCTTCCCGGTCTCTCCGAGCACCGGCCTCACGAGCCCCGCACTCCCGAGCACCGGCCCCCCGTCCGAGCCGTGGGGCCCGAAGGAGAGAGGGAGAACCGCCACTCCTCCAATCGATGTGTTGTGGGCCGACCCCTTATGAGCGCTCCGATCAGCTGAGCCCGAGCCCCGCGGTGACTGCATCTCACCTCCCGCAAGGCTCCCCTCCCGCCCCGCCAGCCTTTACCAAAATGGTGGTGATGGCTACGCTCGGCCCAGTCCCGTGCCGCCAGCCTTTACCAAGAAGGCGGGCGATTGCGGGGCGGGCCAGGGAGGGCGCGGTGCCTTGCTCGGGCGTGGCTGTGGCAACAGAGGCCCAGGCTTCCAGGCCTGGAAAAACGGTGGAAGGTAGAGAAATTATAGATGTTAGAAAAAAGATTGACAAATGAATTAACTATTTTTATAACAATTTGTGTTTTAAAAGCAACTTTTTTATTTGCTGTAAATCAAGATTTGAAAAGAAACACGCAGAGAAAAGAAACACGCAGAAAGCGGGAAAAAGAAACGAAGAGATTGGAATCAAGATGGCGGCCACTCACCTCGGTTCAGAATGATTATGCCCGCCCACACACGCAGCGATTGGTCAAGCGTCAGGTCACTGAAGTGTAGGATTGGTCAATCGTCCTGTCGCTCAACTCTAGGACGGCCCGCCCACACGCGCGACGAACCCGCCCCCGTGAATGCAGCAATTGGTCGACCGTCGGTTCGCTCGACTGTACGATTGGTCGACCTTCACGTCACTTAATGCTAATGAGCAGATAATGAGCGGAAATTTGAATAATGAGCGGATAATCAGCGGAATTTTGAATTTTTTTTTGATACCGTGGGCGCAATTTTTGTCTGACCGAAAAGTAAATACGCTTGATGACCGTTCCGGAAACGTAACCTTTCTTTTGATGTAACGCACGTGTAGGTACGGTCTATAACTTGAGACTGTATAGCCCGGTCAAACATACCGAAGGACAGATGTACCGCTTTATACACAGAGATAGATAAACTAGCTGAAGTGCCCGGCGGTGCCGTAGGATATTTGAGGGCATGTTTTTTTGGAAGAGAGAGAGAGCGACTGGGGGGAATAGAGAGAGCGACTGGCGGGATGAGAGAGAGCGACTGGGGGGAAGAGAGAGAGCGACTGGGGGAAGAGAGAGAGCTACTGGGGGGAAGAGAGAGAGCGACTGGGGGGAAGAGAGAGAGCGACGGGGATGAGTGAGAGCGACTGGGTGAAGAGAGAGAGAGACTGGGGGGAAGAGAGAGAGCGACTGGGGGGAAGAGAGGGAGCGACTGGGGGGAAGAGAGAGAGCAACTGGGGGGAAGAGAAAGAGCGACTGGGGGGAAGAGAGAGAGCGACTGGGGGGAAGAGAGAGAGCGAATGTGGGGAAGAGAGAGAGCGACTGGGGGGAAGAGAGAGAGCGACTGGGGGGAAGAGAGAGAGCGAGCGACTGGGGGGAAGAGAGAGAGCGACTGGGGGGAAGAGAGAGATCGACTGGGGGGAAGAGAGATAGAGACATGGGGAAGAGAGAGAGCGACTGGGGGGAAGAGAGAGAGCGACTGGGGAAGAGAGAGAGCGACTGGGGGGAAGAGAGAGAGCAACTGGGGGAAGAGAGTGAGTGACTTGGGGAAGAGAGAGAGCGAATGGGGGGAAGAGAGAGTGCGACTGGGCGAAGGGGTTGAGTGGGGAGTGGAAGGGGGAGTTGAGGGAGGGTGGGGAAGGGGGGGGTGGAGGGGGGGTGGGGGAGTGGGCGGGAGGGGGAGTGGGGGGGAGGGGGGGTGGGGGGTTGGGGGTTGGTGTGGGGGTGGGGGTGGTGGAGGTGGATGGGGTTTGTGGCGGGTGTGGGTGGGTGGTGGGGTAAAGGGGAGGGTGGGAAGCGTTGTGGGGGGAGGGGTGGGAAGGGTGTGGGTGGGGAAGGGTTGGGGAAGGAGGGGGGAGTGGGGGAAGGGAGAAAGGGAGGGAGGGGGGAAGGGAGAAAGTCAGGTGGGGAGAAAGGGAGGGGTGAGCCAGCAGACACTCTCACCTCTGCTGGCGATGGCTCCCGCGGTGCTCCGTACCGCCCACTCCCTGACATGGCGTTGCTGAGCGCAGCGCCCCGGTCAGCCCGAGCCCCGCCTCCCGAGCCCCGCCCCCATGCCCTCCCGAGCCCCGTTGCCGGGGTTAGTCTTCCCCCCCTTCCCGGTCTCCCGAGCACCGGCCTCCCGAGCCCCGCACTCCCGAGCACCGGCCCCCCGTCCGAGCCGTGGGGCCGAAGGAGAGAGGGGAGAACCGCCACTCCTCCAATCGATGTGTTGTGGGCCGACCCCTTATGAGCGCCCGATCAGCTGAGCCCGAGCCCCGCGGTGACTGCATCTCACCTCCCGCAAGGCTCCCTCCCGCCCCGCCAGCCTTTACCAAAATGGTGGTGATGGCTACGCTCGGCCAGTCCCGTGCCGCCAGCCTTTACCAAGAAGGCGGCGATTGCGGGGCGGGCCCAGCGGGAGGGGCGGGTGCCTTGCTCGGGCGTGGCTGTGCAACAGAGGCCCAGGCTTCCAGGCCTGGAAAAACGGTGGAAGGTAGGAAAATTATAGATGTTAGAAAAAAGATTGACAAATGAATTAACTATTTTTATAACAATTTGTGTTTTAAAAGCAACTTTTTTATTTGCTGTAAATCAAGATTTGAAAAGAAACACGCAGAAAGCGGGAAAAAGAACGAAGAGATTGGAATCAAGATGGCGGCACTCACCTCGTTCAGAATGATTATGCCCGCCCACACACGCAGCAATTGGTCAAGCGTCAGGTCACTGAAGTGTAGGATTGGTCAATCGTCCTGTCGCTCAACTCTAGGACGGCCCGCCCACACGCGCGACGAACCCGCCCCCGTGATGCAGCAATTGGTCGACCGTCGGTTCGCTCGACTGTACGATTGGTCGGACCTTCACGTCACTTAATGCTAATGAGCAGATAATGAGCGGAAATTTGAATAATGAGCGGATAATCAGCGGAATTTTGAATTTTTTTTTGATACCGTAGGCGCAATTTTTGTCTGACCGAAAAGTAAATACGCTGATGACCGTTCCGGAAACGTAACCTTTCTTTTGATGTAACGCACGTGTAGGTACGGTCTATAACTTGAGACTGTATAGCCGGTCAAACATACCGAAGGACAGATGTACCGCTTTATACACAGAGATAGATAAACTAGCTGAAGTGCCCGGCGGTGCCGTAGGATATTTGAGGGCATGTTTTTGTTGGAAGAGAGAGAGAGCGACTGGGGGGAATAGAGAGAGCGACTGGCGGGATGAGAGAGAGCGACTGGGGGGAAGAGAGAGAGCGACTGGGGGGAAGAGAGAGAGCTACTGGGGGGAAGAGAGAGAGCGACTGGGGGGAAGAGAGAGAGCGACTGGGGGGAAGGGAGAGAACGACTGGCGGGAAGAAAGAGAGCGACTGGGGGGAAGAGAGAGAGCGACTGGGGGGAAGAGAGAGAGCGACTGGGGGGAAGAGAGAGAGCGACTGGGGGGAAGAGAAAGAGCGACTGGGGGGAAGAGAAAGAGCGACTGGGGGGAAGAGAGAGAGCGACTGGGGGAAGAGAGAGAGCGAATGTGGGGAAGAGAGAGAGCGACTGGGGGGAAGAGAGAGAACGACTGGGGGGAAGAGAGAGATCGACTGGGGGAAGAGAGATAGAGACATGGGGAAGAGAGAGAGCGACTGGGGGAAGAGAGAGAGCAACTGGGGGAAGAGAGAGAGCGACTGGGGGGAAGAGAGAGAGCGACAGGGGGAAGAGAGTGAGTGACTTGGGGGAAGAGAGAGAGCGAATGGGGGGAAGAGAGAGTGCGACTGGGCGAAGGGATGAGTGGGGAGTGGAAGGGGGAGGGGAGGGAGGGTGGGGAAGGGGGGGGTGGAGGGGTGGTGGGGGAGTGGGGGGGAGGGGGAGGGGGGGTGGGGGGTTGGGTGTGGTGTGGGGGTGGGGTTGGTGGAGAGGGGATGTGGGATGGGGGTTGGGGCGGGAGGGTGGGTGGTGGGGTAAAGGGGTGGGTGGGAAGGGTGTGGGGGGAGGGGTGGGAAGGGTGTGGGTGGGGAAGGGTTGGGGAAGGAGGGGGGGAGTGGGGAATGGAGGAAGGGAGGGAGGGGGGAAGGGAAAAAGGCAGGTGGGGAGAAAGGGAGGGGTGAGCCAGCAGACACTCTCACCTCTGCTGGCGATGGCTCCGCGCAGCTCCGTACCGCCCACTCCCTGACATGGCGTTGCTGAGCGCAGCGCGGTCAGCCCGAGCCCCCGCCTCCCGAGCCCCGCCCCATGCCCTCCCGAGCCCCGTTGCCGGGGTTAGTCTTCCCCCCCTTCCCGGTCTCCCGAGCACCGGCCTCCCGAGCCCCGCACTCCCGAGCACCGGCCCCCCGCCCGAGCCGCGGGGCCGAAGGAGAGAGGGAGAACCGCCACTCCTCCAGTCGATGTGTTGCGGGCCGACCCCTTATGAGCGCCCGATCAGCTGAGCCCGAGCCCCGTGGTGACTGCAACTCACCTCCCGCAAGGCTCCCTCCCGCCCCGCCAGCCTTTACCAAAATGGTGGTGATGGCTACGCTCGGCCCAGTCCCGCGCCGCCAGCCTTTACCAAGATGGCGGCGATTGCGGGGCGGGCCCAACGGGAGGGGCGGTGCCTTGCTTGGGCGTGGCTGTGCAACAGAGGCCCAGGCTTCCAGGCCTGGAAAAACGGTGGAAGGTAGGAAAATTATAGATGTTAGAGAAAAGATTGACAAATGAATTAACTATTTTTATAATAATTTGTGTTTTAAAAGCAACTTTTTTATTTGCTGTAAATCTAGATTTGAAAAGAAACACGCAGAAAGCGGGAAAAGGAAACGAAGAGATTGGAATCAAGATGGCGGCCACTCACCTCGGTTCAGAATGATTATGCCCGCCCACACACGCAGCGATTGGTCAACCGTCAGGTCACTGAAGTGTAGGATTGGTCAATCGTCCTGTCGCTCAACTCTAGGACGGCCCGCCCGCACGCGCGACGAACCGACCAGTGATGCAGCGATTGGTCGACCGTCAGGTCGCTCGACTGTAAGATTGGTCGACCTTCGCGTCACTTAATGTTAATGAGCAGATAATGAGCGGAATTTTGAATAATGAGCGGAAAATCAGCGGAATTTTGAATTTTTTTTGATACCGTGGGCGCAATTTTTGTCTGACCGAAAAGTAAATACGCTGATGACCGTTCCGGAAACGTAACCTTTCTTTTGAAGTAACGCACGTGTAGGTACGGTCTATTACTTGAGAGTGTATAGCTGGACAAACATACCGAAGGACAGAAGTACCGCTTTATACATAGAGATAGATAGACTAGCTGAAGTGCCTGGCGGTGCCGTAGGATTTTTGAGGGCATGTTTTTGTTGGAAGAGAGAAGAGAGCGACTGGGGGGAAGAGAGAGAGCGACTGGCGGGGATGAGAGAGAGCGACTGGGGGGAAGAGAGAGAGCAACTGGGGGAAGAGAGAGAGCTACTGGGGGGAAGAGAGAGAGCGACTGGGTGGAAGAGAGAGAGCGACTGGGGGGAGAGAGAGAGCGACTGGCGGGAAGAAAGAGAGCGACTGGGGGAAGAGAGAGAGCGACTGGGGGGAAGAGAGAGAGCGACTGGCGGGAAGAGAGAGAGCGACTAGGGGGAAGAGAGCGAGCCGACTGCGGGGAAGAGAGAGAGCTACTGGGGGGCAGAGAGTGAGCAACGGTGGGAAGAGAGAGAGCGACTGGGGGGAAGAGAGAGAGCGACTGGGGGGAAGCGATAGAGCGACTGGGGGGAGAAGAGAGAGAGAGACGGGGAAGAGAGAGAGCGACTGGGGGAAGAGAGAGAGCAACTGGGGGGAAGAGAGAGAGCGACTGGGGAAGAGAGAGAGCGACTGGGGGGGAGAGGGAGAGCGTCTGGGGGAAGAGAGAGTGACTGGGGGAAGAGAGAGAGCAACTGGGGGAAGAGAGAGAGTGACTGGGGGAACGAGAGAGTGCGACTGGGGGGAAGATAGACAGCGACTGGGGGGAAAGAGAGAGCGGCTGCGGGAAATAGAGAGCGACGAGGTGAAGAGAGAGAGCGACTGGGGGGACGAGAGTTCGTGACTGGGGGGAAGAGAGAGAGCGACTGTGGGGAAGAGAGAGAACGACGGGGGGAAGAGAGAGAGCGACTGGGGGGAAGAGAGAACGACTGGGGGGAAGAGAGATAGAGACACGGGGAAGAGAGAAAGCGACTGGGGGGAAGAGAGAGAGCGACTGGGGGAAGAGAGAGAGCGACTGGGGGGTAGAGAGAGAGTGACTGGGGGGTAGAGAGAGAGTGACTGGGGGGGAAGAGAGAGAGCGACTGGGGGGAAGAGAGAGAGTGACTGGCGGGAAGAGAGAGAGCGACGGGGATGAGTGAGAGCGACTGGGTGAAGAGAGAGAGAGACTGGGGGGGAAGAGAGAGAGCGACTTGGGGGAAGAGAGAGAGCGACTGGGGGGAAGAGAGAGAGCGACTGGGGGAAGACAGAGAGCAACTGGGGGAAGAGGAAGAGCGACTGGGGGGAAGAGAGAGAGTGACTGGGGGAAGAGAGAGAGCGAATGTGGGGAAGAGAGAGAGCGACTGGGGGGAAGAGAGAGAGCGACTGGGGGGAAGAGAGATCGACTGGGGGGAAGAGAGATGGAGACATGGGGAAGAGAGAGAGCGACTGGGGGGAAGAGAGAGAGCGACTGGGGGAATAGAGAGAGCGACTGGGGGAAGAGAAGAGAGCGACTGGGGGGAAGAGAGTGAGCAATTGGGGGGGAAGAGAGAGAGTGACTGGTGAAGAGAGAGAGCGACTGGGGGATGAGAGAGAGCGACTGGGGGGAAGAGAGAGAGCGACTGGTGGGGAAGGGAGAGAACGACTGGCGGGAAGAAAGACAGCGACTGGGGGGAAGAGAGAGAGCGACTGGCGGGAAGAGAGAGAGCGACTGGGGGGAAGAGAAGGAGCGACTGGGGGGAAGAGAGAGAGCGAACTGGGGAAGAGAGAGAGTGACGGGGGGGAAAAGAGAGAGTGACTGGGGGGAAGAGAGAGAGTGACAGGGTGGGAAGAGAGAGAACGACTGGGGGAAGAGAGAGAGCGACTGGGGGAAGAGAGAGTGCAACTGGGGGGGAGAGAGAGAGCGATTGGGGAGAAGAGTGAGTGCGACTGGGGGGGAAGAGAGAGAGCGACTGGGGGGACGAGAGCGAGCGACTGGTGGGAAGAGAGCGGGCGACTGAGGGGAAGAGAGAGAGCGACTGGGGGGAAGAGAGAGAGTGACGGGGAAGAGAGAGAGCGACTGGGGGGAAGAGAGAGAGCGACAGGGGGAAGAGAGAGAGCAACTGGGGGGAAGAGAGAGAGCGACTGGGGAAGAGAGAGAGCGACTGGGGGGGGAGAGGGAGAGCGTCTGGGGGATGAGAGAGAGGGACTGGGGGGAAGAGAGAGAGCAACTGGGGGAAGAGAGAGAGCGACTGTGGGAAGAGAGAGAGCGACTGGGGCGAAGCGAGAAGAGCAACTGGGGGGAAGAGAGAGAACGACTCGGGGGGAGAGAGAGAGCGACTGGGGGAAGAGAGAGAGCGACTGGGGGGGAGAGAGAGAGCGACTGGGGGGAAGAGAGAGAGCGACTGGGGGGAAGAGAGAGAGCGACTGGGGGGAAGAGAGAGAGTGACTGGGGTAAGAGAGTGAGCGACTGGGGGGAAGAGATAGAGCGACTGGGCAGAAGAGTGAGTGCGACTGGGGGGGAAGAGAGAGAGCGACTGGGGGGAAGAGAGTGAGCGACTAGGGGGAAGAGAGAGGGAGACTGGGCGGAAGAGAGAGAGCGACTGGGGGAAGAGAGTTCGTGACTGGGGGGAAGAGAGAGAGCGACTGTGGGGAAGAGAGAGAACGACGGGGGGAAGAGAGAGAGCGACTGGGGGGAAGAGAGAACGACTGGGGGGAAGAGAGATAGAGACACGGGGAAGAGAGAAAGCGACTGGGGGGAAGAGAGAGAGCGACTGGGGGAAGAGAGAGAGCGACTGGGGGGTAGAGAGAGAGTGACTGGGGGGTAGAGAGAGAGTGACTGGGGGGAAGAGAGAGAGCGACTGGGGGGAAGAGAGAGAGTGACTGGCGGGAAGAGAGAGAGCGACGGGGATGAGTGAGAGCGACTGGGTGAAGAGAGAGAGAGACTGGGGGGAAGAGAGAGAGCGACTTGGGGGAAGAGAGAGAGCGACTGGGGGGAAGAGAGAGAGCGACTGGGGGGAAGACAGAGAGCAACTGGGGGGAAGAGGAAGAGCGACTGGGGGGAAGAGAGAGAGTGACTGGGGGAAGAGAGAGAGCGAATGTGGGGAAGAGAGAGAGCGACTGGGGGGAAGAGAGAGAGCGACTGGGGGGAAGAGAGATCGACTGGGGGGAAGAGAGATGGAGACATGGGGAAGAGAGAGAGCGACTGGGGGGAAGAGAGAGAGCGACTGGGGGAATAGAGAGAGCGACTGGGGGGAAGAGAGAGAGCGACTGGGGGGAAGAGAGGTGAGCAATTGGGGGGAAGAGAGAGAGTGACTGGTGAAGAGAGGAGAGCGACTGGGGGATGAGAGAGAGCGACTGGGGGGGAAGAGAGAGAGCGACTGGTGGGGAAGGGAGAGAACGACTGGCGGGAAGAAAGAGAGCGACTGGGGGGAAGAGAGAGAGCGACTGGCGGGAAGAGAGAGAGCGACTGGGGGAAGAGAAGGAGCGACTGGGGGGAAGAGAGAGAGCGACTGGGGGAAGAGAGAGAGTGACGGGGGGGAAAAGAGAGGAGTGACTGGGGGGAAGAGAGAGAGTGACAGGTGGGAAGAGAGAGAACGACTGGGGGAAGAGAGAGAGCGACTGGGGAAGAGAGAGTGCAACTGGGGGGGAGAGAGAGAGCGATTGGGGAGAAGAGTGAGTGCGACTGGGGGGAAGAGAGAGAGCGACTGGGGGGACGAGAGCGAGCGACTGGTGGGAAGAGAGCGGGCGACTGAGGGGAAGAGAGAGAGCGACTGGGGGGAAGAGAGAGAGTGACGGGGAAGAGAGAGAGCGACTGGGGGGAAGAGAGAGAGCGACAGGGGGAAGAGAGAGAGCAACTGGGGGGAAGAGAGAGAGCGACTGGGGAAGAGAGAGAGCGACTGGGGGGAGAGGGAGAGCGTCTGGGGGATGAGAGAGAGGGACTGGGGGGAAGAGAGAGAGCAACTGGGGGAAGAGAGAGAGCGACTGTGGGAAGAGAGAGAGCGACTGGGGCGAAGCGAGAGAGCAACTGGGGGGAAGAGAGAGAACGACTCGGGGGGAGAGAGAGAGCGACTGGGGGAAGAGAGAGAGCGACTGGGGGGGAGAGAGAGAGCGACTGGGGGGAAGAGAGAGAGCGACTGGGGGGAAGAGAGAGAGCGACTGGGGGGAAGAGAGAGAGTGACTGGGGTAAGAGAGTGAGCGACTGGGGGGAAGAGATAGAGCGACTGGGCAGAAGAGTGAGTGCGACTGGGGGGGAAGAGAGAGAGCGACTGGGGGGAAGAGAGTGAGCGACTAGGGGGAAGAGAGAGGGAGACTGGGCGGAAGAGAGAGAGCGACTGGGGGGAAGAGAGAGAGCGACTGGGGGGAAGAGAGAGAGCAACTGGGGGGAAGAGAGTGAGCGACGGGGAAGAGAGAGAGGGACAGGGGGGAAGAGAGAGAGCGACGGGGGGAAGAGAGAGACAGACTGGGGGGAAGAGAGAGAGCAACTGGGGTGAAGAGAGAGAGCGACGGGGGGAAGAGAGAGAGCGACTGGGGGGAAGAGAGAGAGCGACTGGGGGGAAGAGAGAGAGCGACGGGGAAGAGAGGGAACGACTTGGTGCAAGAGAGAGAGTGACTGGGGGAAGAGAGAGAGCGACTGGGGGGTAGAGAGAGAGTGACTGGGGGGAAGAGAGAGAGCGACTGGGGGGAAGAGAGAGAGCGACTGGGGGGATGAGAGAGAGCGACTGAGGGGAAGCGAGAGTGCGACAGGGGGAAGAGAGAGAGTGACTGGGGTAAGAGAGTGAGCGACTGGGGGGAAGAGATAGAGCGACTGGGCAGAAGAGTGAGTGCGACTGGGGGGAAGAGAGTGAGCGACTAGGGGGAAGAGAGAGGGAGACTGTGCGGAAGAGAGAGAGCGACTAGGGGGAAGAGAGAGAGCGACTGGGGGGAAATAGAGAGCGAAGGGGTGAAGAGAGAGAGCGACTGGGGGATAGAGAGAGAGCGACTGGGGGGAAGAGAGAGAGCGACGGGGGGGAAGAGAGAGAGCGACTGGCGGGAAGAGAGAGAGCAACTGGGGGGAAGAGAGAGAGCGACTGCGGGGAAGAGAGAGAGCTACTGGGGGGAAGAGAGTGAGCGATGGTGGGAAGAGAGAGAGCGACTGGGGGGAAGAGAGAGAGCGACTGGGGGGAAGAGATAGAGCGTCTGGGGGGAAGAGAGAGAGAGACGGGGAAGAGAGAGAGCGACTTGGGGAAGAGAGAGAGCGACTGCAGGGAAGAGAGAGAGCGACTGGGGGGTAGAGAGAGAGTGACGGGGGGAAGAGAGAGAGTGACTGGGGGGAAGAGAGAGAGCGACAGGGGGGAAGAGAGAGAGCGATTGGGAGGATGAGAGAGAGCAACTGGGGGGAAGAGAGAGAGTGACTGGGGGGAAGAGAGAGACCGACTGGGGCGAAGAGAGAGAGCGACTGGTGGGAAGCGAGAGACTGACAGGTGGGAAGAGAGAGATCGACTGGGGGAAGAGATAGAGCGACTGGGGGAAGAGAGAGAGCAACTGGGGGGAAGAGAGAGAGCGACTGGGGAAGAGAGAAAGCGACTGGGGGGAAGAGAGAGAGCGACTGGGGGAAGAGAGAGAGCGACTGGGGGGTAGAGAGAGAGTGACTGGGGGGTAGAGAGAGAGTGACTGGGGGGAAGAGAGAGAGCGACTGGGGGGAAGAGAGAGAGTGACTGGCGGGAAGAGAGAGAGCGACGGGGATGAGTGAGAGCGACTGGGTGAAGAGAGAGAGAGACTGGGGGGAAGAGAGAGAGCGACTTGGGGGAAGAGAGAGAGCGACTGGGGGGAAGAGAGAGCGACTGGGGGGAAGACAGAGAGCAACTGGGGGGAAGAGGAAGAGCGACTGGGGGGAAGAGAGAGAGTGACTGGGGGAAGAGAGAGAGCGAATGTGGGGAAGAGAGAGAGCGACTGGGGGGAAGAGAGAGAGCGACTGGGGGGAAGAGAGATCGACTGGGGGGAAGAGAGATAGAGACATGGGGAAGAGAGAGAGCGACTGGGGGGAAGAGAGAGAGCGACTGGGGGAATAGAGAGAGCGACTGGGGGGAAGAGAGAGAGCGACTGGGGGGAAGAGAGCGAGCAATTGGGGGGAAGAGAGAGAGCGACTGGTGAAGAGAGAGAGCGACTGGGGGATGAGAGAGAGCGACTGGGGGGAAGAGAGAGAGCGACTGGGGGGAAGGGAGAGAACGACTGGCGGGAAGAAAGAGAGCGACTGGGGGGAAGAGAGAGAGCGACTGGCGGGAAGAGAGAGAGCGACTGGGGGGAAGAGAAGGAGCGACTGGGGGGAAGAGAGAGATCGACTGGGGGAAGAGAGAGAGCGAATGGGGGGAAGAGAGAGAGCGACTGGGGGGAAGAGATAGAGCGACTGGGGGGAAGAGAGAGAGAGACGGGGGAAGAGAGAGAGCGACTGGGGGAAGAGAGAGAGCAACTGCAGGGAAGAGAGTGCGACTGGGGGGAAGAGAGAGAGTGACAGGTGGGAAGAGAGAGAACGACTGGGGGAAGAGAGAGAGCGACTGGGGGAAGAGAGAGTGCAACTGGGGGGGAGAGAGAGAGCGATTGGGGAGAAGAGTGAGTGCGACTGGGGGGAAGAGAGAGAGCGACTGGGGGGACGAGAGCGAGCGACTGGGGGGAAGAGTGCGGGCGACTGGGGGGAAGAGAGAGTGCGACTGGGGGGAAGAGAGAGAGCGACTGGGGGGAAGAGAGAGAGCGACTGGGGGGAAGAGACAGAGCGACAGGGGGAAGAGAGAGAGTGACTGGGGGGAAGAGAGAGAGAGAGAGATGGGAAGAGAGAGAGAGACGGGAGGGGAGAGAGAGAGCGACTGGGGGGAAGAGAGAGAGTGACGGGGAAGAGAGAGAGCGACTGGGGGGAAGAGAGAGAGCGACAGGGGGAAGAGAGAGAGCAACTGGGGGGAAGAGAGAGAGCGACTGGGGAAGAGAGAGAGCGACTGGGGGGGAGAGGGAGAGCGTCTGGGGGATGAGAGAGAGTGACTGGGGGGAAGAGAGAGAGCAACTGGGGGAAGAGAGAGAGCGACTGTGGGAAGAGAGAGAGCGACTGGGGCGAAGCGAGAGAGCGACTGGGGGGAAGAGAGAGAACGACTCGGGGGGAGAGAGAGAGCGACTGGGGGAAGAGAGAGAGCGACTGGGGGGGAGAGAGAGAGCGACTGGGGGAAGAGAGAGAGCGACTGGGGGGAAGAGAGAGAGCGACTGGGGGGAAGAGAGAGAGTGACTGGGGTAAGAGAGTGAGCGACTGGGGGGAAGAGATAGAACGACTGGGCAGAAGAGTGAGTGCGACTGGGGGGGAAGAGAGAGAGCGACTGGGGGGAAGAGAGTGAGCGACTAGGGGGAAGAGAGAGGGAGACTGGGCGGAAGAGAGAGAGCGACTGGGGGGAAGAGAGAGAGCGACTGGGGGGAAGAGAGAGAGCAACTGGGGGGAAGAGAGAGAGCGACGGGGAAGAGAGAGAGGGACAGGGGGGAAGAGAGAGAGCGACGGGGGGAAGAGAGAGACAGACTGGGGGGAAGAGAGAGAGCAACTGGGGTGAAGAGAGAGAGCGACGGGGGGAAGAGAGAGAGCGACTGGGGGGAAGAGAGAGAGCGACTGGGGGGAAGAGAGAGAGCGACGGGGAAGAGAGGGAACGACTTGGTGCAAGAGAGAGAGTGACTGGGGGAAGAGAGAGAGCGACTGGGGGGTAGAGAGAGAGTGACTGGGGGGAAGAGAGAGAGCGACTGGGGGGAAGAGAGAGAGCGACTGGGGGGATGAGAGAGAGCGACTGGGGGGAAGGGAGAGAACGACTGGCGGGAAGAAAGAGAGCGACTGGGGGGAAGAGAGAGAGCGACTGGCGGGAAGAGAGAGAGCGACTGGGGGGAAGAGAAGGAGCGACTGGGGGGAAGAGAGAGATCGACTGGGGGAAGAGAGAGAGCGAATGGGGGGAAGAGAGAGAGCGACTGGGGGGAAGAGATAGAGCGACTGGGGGGAAGAGAGAGAGAGACGGGGGAAGAGAGAGAGCGACTGGGGGAAGAGAGAGAGCAACTGCAGGGAAGAGAGTGCGACTGGGGGGTAGAGAGAGAGTGACGGGGGGGAAAAGAGAGAGTGACTGGGGGGAAGAGAGAGAGTGACAGGTGGGAAGAGAGAGAACGACTGGGGGAAGAGAGAGAGCGACTGGGGGAAGAGAGAGTGCAACTGGGGGGGAGAGAGAGAGCGATTGATGAGAAGAGTGAGTGCGACTGGGGGGAAGAGATAGAGCGACGGGGGGACGAGAGCGAGCGACTGGGGGGAAGAGTGCGGGCGACTGGGGGGAAGAGAGAGTGCGACTGGGGGGAAGAGAGAGAGCGACTGGGGGGAAGAGAGAGAGCGACTGGGGGGAAGAGACAGAGCGACAGGGGGAAGAGAGAGAGTGACTGGGGGGAAGAGAGAGAGAGAGAGATGGGAAGAGAGAGAGAGACGGGAGGGGAGAGAGAGAGCGACTGGGGGGAAGAGAGAGAGTGACGGGGAAGAGAGAGAGCGACTGGGGGGAAGAGAGAGAGCGACAGGGGGAAGAGAGAGAGCAACTGGGGGGAAGAGAGAGAGCGACAGGGGGAAGAGAGAGAGCAACTGGGGGGAAGAGAGAGAGCGACTGGGGAAGAGAGAGAGCGACTGGGGGGGAGAGGGAGAGCGTCTGGGGGATGAGAGAGAGTGACTGGGGGGAAGAGAGAGAGCAACTGGGGGAAGAGAGAGAGCGACTGTGGGAAGAGAGAGAGCGACTGGGGCGAAGCGAGAGAGCGACTGGGGGGAAGAGAGAGAACGACTCGGGGGGAGAGAGAGAGCGACTGGGGAAGAGAGAGAGCGACTGGGGGGGAGAGAGAGAGCGACTGGGGGAAGAGAGAGAGCGACTGGGGGGAAGAGAGAGAGCGACTGGGGGGAAGAGAGAGAGTGACTGGGGTAAGAGAGTGAGCGACTGGGGGGAAGAGATAGAGCGACTGGGCAGAAGAGTGAGTGCGACTGGGGGGGAAGAGAGAGAGCGACTGGGGGAAGAGAGTGAGCGACTAGGGGGAGAGAGAGGGAGACTGGGCGGAAGAGAGAGAGCGACTGGGGGGAAGAGAGAGAGCGACTGGGGGGAAGAGAGAGAGCAACTGGGGGGAAGAGAGAGAGCGACGGGGAAGAGAGAGAGGGACAGGGGGGAAGAGAGAGAGCGACGGGGGGAAGAGAGAGACAGACTGGGGGGAAGAGAGAGAGCAACTGGGGTGAAGAGAGAGAGCGACGGGGGGAAGAGAGAGAGCGACTGGGGGGAAGAGAGAGAGCGACTGGGGGGAAGAGAGAGAGCGACGGGGAAGAGAGGGAACGACTTGGTGCAAGAGAGAGAGTGACTGGGGAAGAGAGAGAGCGACTGGGGGGTAGAGAGAGAGTGACTGGGGGGAAGAGAGAGAGCGACTGGGGGGAAGAGAAGAGAGCGACTGGGGGGATGAGAGAGAGCGACTGGGGGGAAGGAGAGAACGACTGGCGGGAAGAAAGAGAGCGACTGGGGGGAAGAGAGAGAGCGACTGGCGGGAAGAGAGAGAGCGACTGGGGGGAAGAGAAGGAGCGACTGGGGGAAGAGAGAGATCGACTGGGGAAGAGAGAGAGCGAATGGGGGGAAGAGAGAGAGCGACTGGGGGGAAGAGATAGAGCGACTGGGGGGAAGAGAGAGAGAGACGGGGGAAGAGAGAGAGCGACTGGGGGAAGAGAGAGAGCAACTGCAGGGAAGAGAGTGCGACTGGGGGGGTAGAGAGAGAGTGACGGGGGGAAAAGAGAGAGTGACTGGGGGGAAGAGAGAGAGTGACAGGTGGGAAGAGAGAGAACGACTGGGGGAAGAGAGAGAGCGACTGGGGGAAGAGAGAGTGCAACTGGGGGGAGAGAGAGAGCGATTGATGAGAAGAGTGAGTGCGACTGGGGGGAAGAGATAGAGCGACGGGGGGACGAGAGCGAGCGACTGGGGGGAAGAGTGCGGGCGACTGGGGGGAAGAGAGAGTGCGACTGGGGGGAAGAGAGAGAGCGACTGGGGGAAGAGAGAGAGCGACTGGGGGGAAGAGACAGAGCGACAGGGGGAAGAGAGAGAGTGACTGGGGGGAAGAGAGAGAGAGAGATGGGAAGAGAGAGAGAGACGGAGGGGAGAGAGAGAGCGACTGGGGGGAAGAGAGAGAGTGACGGGGAAGAGAGAGAGCGACTGGGGGGAAGAGAGAGAGCGACAGGGGGAAGAGAGAGAGCAACTGGGGGGAAGAGAGAGAGCGACTGGGGAAGAGAGAGAGCGACTGGGGGGGAGAGGGAGAGCGTCTGGGGGATGAGAGAGAGTGACTGGGGGGAAGAGAGAGAGCAACTGGGGGAAGAGAGAGAGCGACTGTGGGAAGAGAGAGAGCGACTGGGGCGAAGCGAGAGAGCGACTGGGGGGAAGACGAGAGAACGACTCGGGGGGAGAGAGAGAGCGACTGGGGGAAGAGAGAGAGCGACTGGGGGGGAGAGAGAGAGCGACTGGGGGGAAGAGAGAGAGAGAGCGACTGGGGGAAGAGAGAGAGCGACTGGGGGGAAGAGAGAGAGTGACTGGGGGGAAGAGAGAGAACGACTCGGGGGGAGAGAGAGAGCGACTGGGGGAAGAGAGAGAGCGACTGGGGGGGAGAGAGAGAGCGACTGGGGGGAAGAGAGAGAGCGACTGGGGGGAAGAGAGAGAGCGACTGGGGGGAAGAGAGAGAGTGACTGGGGTAAGAGAGTGAGCGACTGGGGGGAAGAGATAGAGCGACTGGGCAGAAGAGTGAGTGCGACTGGGGGGAAGAGAGAGAGCGACTGGGGGAAGAGAGTGAGCGACTAGGGGGAAGAGAGAGGGAGACTGGGCGGAAGAGAGAGAGCGACTGGGGGGAAGAGAGAGCGACTGGGGGGAAGAGAGAGAGCAACTGGGGGGAAGAGAGAGAGCGACGGGGAAGAGAGAGAGGGACAGGGGGGAAGAGAGAGAGCGACGGGGGGAAGAGAGAGACAGACTGGGGGGAAGAGAGAGAGCAACTGGGGTGAAGAGAGAGAGCGACGGGGGGAAGAGAGAGAGCGACTGGGGGGAAGAGAGAGAGCGACTGGGGGGAAGAGAGAGAGCGACGGGAAGAGAGGGAACGACTTGGTGCAAGAGAGAGAGTGACTGGGGGAAGAGAGAGAGCGACTGGGGGGTAGAGAGAGAGTGACTGGGGGGAAGAGAGAGAGCGACTGGGGGGAAGAGAGAGAGCGACTGGGGGGATGAGAGAGAGCGACTGGGGGGAAGGGAGAGAACGACTGGCGGGAAGAAAGAGAGCGACTGGGGGGAAGAGAGAGAGCGACTGGCGGGAAGAGAGAGAGCGACTGGGGGAAGAGAAGGAGCGACTGGGGGGAAGAGAGAGATCGACTGGGGGAAGAGAGAGAGCGAATGGGGGGAAGAGAGAGAGCGACTGGGGGGAAGAGATAGAGCGACTGGGGGGAAGAGAGAGAGAGACGGGGGAAGAGAGAGAGCGACTGGGGGAAGAGAGAGAGCAACTGCAGGGAAGAGAGTGCGACTGGGGGGTAGAGAGAGAGTGACGGGGGGGAAAAGAGAGAGTGACTGGGGGGAAGAGAGAGAGTGACAGGTGGGAAGAGAGAGAACGACTGGGGGAAGAGAGAGAGCGACTGGGGGAAGAGAGAGTGCAACTGGGGGGGAGAGAGAGAGCGATTGATGAGAAGAGTGAGTGCGACTGGGGGGAAGAGATAGAGCGACGGGGGGGACGAGAGCGAGCGACTGGGGGGAAGAGTGCGGGCGACTGGGGGGAAGAGAGAGTGCGACTGGGGGGAAGAGAGAGAGCGACTGGGGGGAAGAGAGAGAGCGACTGGGGGGAAGAGACAGAGCGACAGGGGGAAGAGAGAGAGTGACTGGGGGGAAGAGAGAGAGAGAGAGATGGGAAGAGAGAGAGAGACGGGAGGGGAGAGAGAGAGCGACTGGGGGGAAGAGAGAGAGTGACGGGGAAGAGAGAGAGCGACTGGGGGGAAGAGAGAGAGCGACAGGGGGAAGAGAGAGAGCAACTGGGGGGAAGAGAGAGAGCGACTGGGGAAGAGAGAGAGCGACTGGGGGGGAGAGGGAGAGCGTCTGGGGGATGAGAGAGAGTGACTGGGGGGAAGAGAGAGAGCAACTGGGGGAAGAGTGAGAGCGACTGTGGGAAGAGAGAGAGCGACTGGGGCGAAGCGAGAGAGCGACTGGGGGGAAGAGAGAGAACGACTCGGGGGGAGAGAGAGAGCGACTGGGGGAAGAGAGAGAGCGACTGGGGGGGAGAGAGAGAGCGACTGGGGGGAAGAGAGAGAGCGACTGGGGGGAAGAGAGAGAGCGACTGGGGGGAAGAGAGAGAGTGACTGGGGTAAGAGAGTGAGAGACTGGGGGGAAGAGATAGAGCGACTGGGCAGAAGAGTGAGTGCGACTGGGGGGGGAAGAGAGAGAGCGACTGGGGGGAAGAGAGTGAGCGACTAGGGGGAAGAGAGAGGGAGACTGGGCGGAAGAGAGAGAGCGACTGGGGGGAAGAGAGAGAGCGACTGGGGGGAAGAGAGAGAGCAACTGGGGGGAAGAGAGAGAGCGACGGGGAAGAGAGAGAGGGACAGGGGGGAAGAGAGAGAGCGACGGGGGGAAGAGAGAGACAGACTGGGGGGAAGAGAGAGAGCAACTGGGGTGAAGAGAGAGAGCGACGGGGGAAGAGAGAGAGCGACTGGGGGGAAGAGAGAGAGCGACTGGGGGGAAGAGAGAGAGCGACGGGGAAGAGAGGGAACGACTTGGTGCAAGAGAGAGAGTGACTGGGGGGAAGAGAGAGAGCGACTGGGGGGAAGAGAGAGAGCGACTGGGGGGATGAGAGAGAGCGACTGAGGGGAAGCGAGAGTGCGACAGGGGGAAGAGAGAGAGTGACTGGGGTAAGAGAGTGAGCGACTGGGGGGAAGAGATAGAGCGACTGGCAGAAGAGTGAGTGCGACTGGGGGGAAGAGAGAGAGCGACTGGGGGGAAGAGAGTGAGCGACTAGGGGGAAGAGAGAGGGAGACTGTGCGGAAGAGAGAGAGCGACTAGGGGGAAGAGAGAGAGCGACTGGGGGGAAATAGAGAGCGAAGGGGTGAAGAGAGAGAGCGACTGGGGGATAGAGAGAGAGCGACTGGGGGAAGAGAGAGAGCAACTGGGGGGAAGAGAGAGAGCGACTGGCGGGAAGAGAGAGAGCAACTGGGGGGAAGAGAGAGAGCGACTGCGGGGAAGAGAGAGAGCTACTGGGGGGAAGAGAGTGAGCGACGGTGGGAAGAGAGAGAGCGACTGGGGGGAAGAGAGAGAGCGACTGGGGGGAAGAGATAGAGCGTCTGGGGGGAAGAGAGAGAGAGACGGGGAAGAGAGAGAGCGACTTGGGGAAGAGAGAGAGCGACTGCAGGGAAGAGAGAGAGCGACTGGGGGGTAGAGAGAGAGTGACGGGGGGAAGAGAGAGAGTGACTGGGGGGAAGAGAGAGAGCGACAGGGGGGAAGAGAGAGAGCGATTGGGAGGACGAGAGAGAGCAACTGGGGGGAAGAGAGAGAGTGACTGGGGGGAAGAGAGAGACCGACTGGGGCGAAGAGAGAGAGCGACTGGTGGGAAGCGAGAGACTGACAGGTGGGAAGAGAGAGATCGACTGGGGGAAGAGAGAGCGTGACTGGGGGAAGAGAGAGATCGACTGGGGGAAGAGAGAGAGCGACTGGGGGAAGAGAGAGCGCGACTGGGGGGGAAGAGAGAGAGCGACTGGGGTAAGAGTGTGAGCAACTGGGGGGAAGAGAGAGAGCGACTGGTGAGAAGAGTGAGTGCGACTGGGGGGAAGAGAGAGAGCGACTGGGGGGAACAGAGTGAGCGACTAGGGGGAAGAGAGCGGGCGACTGGGGGGAAGAGAGGAGAGCGACTGGGGGGAAGAGAGAGTGCGACTGGGGGGAAGGGAGAGAGCGACTGGGGGAAGAGAGAGAGCGACTGGGGGAACAGAGAGAGAGAGAGATGGGAAGAGAGAGAGAGACAGGAGGGGAGAGAGAGAGCGACTGGGGGGAAGCGAGAGAGTGACGGGGAAGAGAGAGAGCGACTGGGGGGAAGAGAGAGAGCAACTGGGGGAAGAGAGAGAGCGACGGGGAAGAGAGAGAGGGACAGGGGGGAAGAGAGAGAGCGACGGGGGGAAGAGAGAGAGAGACTGGGGGGAAGAGAGAGAGCAACTGGGGTGAAGAGAGAGAGCGACGGGGGAAGAGAGAGAGCGAAAGGGGGGAAGAGAGAGAGCGACTGGGGGGAAGAGAGAGATCGACGGGGAAGAGAGGGAACGACTTGGTGCAAGAGCGAGAGTGACTGGGGGGAAGAGAGAGAGCGACTGGGGGGTAGAGAGAGAGTGACTGGGGGAAGCGAGATAGCGACTGGGGGGAAGAGAGAGAGCGACTGGGGGGATGAGAGAGAGCGACTGAGGGGAAGCGAGAGTGCCACAGGGGAAAGAGAGAGAGCAGCTGTGGGGAAGAGAGAGAGTGACTGGGGGGAAGAGAGAGAGCGACGGGGATGAGAGAGAGCGACTGGTGAAGAGAGAGAGAGACTGGGGGGAAGAGAGTGAGCGACTTGGGGGAAGAGAGAGAGCGACTGGGGGGAAGAGAGAGAGCGACTGGGGGGAAGAGAGAGAGCGACTGGGGGGAAGAGAAAGAGCGACTGGGGGGAAGAGAGAGAGCGACTGGGGGAAGAGAGAGAGTTAATGTGGGGAAGAGAGAGAGCGACTGGGGGGAAGAGAGAGAGCGACTGGGGGAAGAGAGAGATCGACTGGGGGGAAGAGAGATAGAGACATGGGGAAGAGAGAGAGCGACTGGGGGGAAGAGAGAGAGCGACTGGGGGAAGAGAGAGAGCGACTGGGGGGAAGAGAGAGAGCGACGGGGAAGAGAGGGAACGACTTGGTGCAAGAGAGAGAGTGACTGGGGGAAGAGAGAGAGCGACTGGGGGGTAGAGAGAGAGTGACTGGGGGGAAGAGAGAGAGCGACTGGGGGAAGAGAGAGAGCGACTGGGGGGATGAGAGAGAGCGACTGGGGGGAAGGGAGAGAACGACTGGCGGGAAGAAAGAGAGCGACTGGGGGGAAGAGAGAGAGCGACTGGCGGGAAGAGAGAGAGCGACTGGGGGGAAGAGAAGGAGCGACTGGGGGGAAGAGAGAGATCGACTGGGGGAAGAGAGAGAGCGAATGGGGGGAAGAGAGAGAGCGACTGGGGGAAGAGATTAGAGCGACTGGGGGAAGAGAGAGAGAGACGGGGAAGAGAGAGAGCGACTGGGGAAGAGAGAGAGCAACTGCAGGGAAGAGAGTGCGACTGGGGGGTAGAGAGAGAGTGACGGGGGGAAAAGAGAGAGTGACTGGGGGAAGAGAGAGAGTGACAGGTGGGAAGAGAGAGAACGACTGGGGGAAGAGAGAGAGCGACTGGGGGAAGAGAGAGTGCAACTGGGGGGGAGAGAGAGAGCGATTGATGAGAAGAGTGAGTGCGACTGGGGGGAAGAGATAGAGCGACGGGGGGGACGAGAGCGAGCGACTGGGGGGAAGAGTGCGGGCGACTGGGGGAAGAGAGAGTGCGACTGGGGGAAGAGAGAGAGCGACTGGGGGGAAGAGAGAGAGCGACTGGGGGGAAGAGACAGAGCGACAGGGGGAAGAGAGAGAGTGACTGGGGGGAAGAGAGAGAGAGAGAGATGGGAAGAGAGAGAGAGACGGGAGGGGAGAGAGAGAGCGACTGGGGGGAAGAGAGAGAGTGACGGGGAAGAGAGAGAGCGACTGGGGGGAAGAGAGAGAGCGACAGGGGGAAGAGAGAGAGCAACTGGGGGGAAGAGAGAGAGCGACTGGGGAAGAGAGAGAGCGACTGGGGGGGGAGAGGGAGAGCGTCTGGGGGATGAGAGAGAGTGACTGGGGGGAAGAGAGAGAGCAACTGGGGGAAGAGTGAGAGCGACTGTGGGAAGAGAGAGAGCGACTGGGGCGAAGCGAGAGAGCGACTGGGGGGAAGAGAGAGAACGACTCGGGGGGAGAGAGAGAGCGACTGGGGGAAGAGAGAGAGCGACTGGGGGGGAGAGAGAGAGCGACTGGGGGGAAGAGAGAGAGCGACTGGGGGGAAGAGAGAGAGCGACTGGGGGGAAGAGAGAGAGTGACTGGGGTAAGAGAGTGAGAGACTGGGGGGAAGAGATAGAGCGACTGGGCAGAAGAGTGAGTGCGACTGGGGGGGAAGAGAGAGAGCGACTGGGGGGAAGAGAGTGAGCGACTAGGGGGAAGAGAGAGGGAGACTGGGCGGAAGAGAGAGAGCGACTGGGGGGAAGAGAGAGAGCGACTGGGGGGAAGAGAGAGAGCAACTGGGGGGAAGAGAGAGAGCGACGGGGAAGAGAGAGAGGGACAGGGGGGAAGAGAGAGAGCGACGGGGGGAAGAGAGAGACAGACTGGGGGGAAGAGAGAGAGCAACTGGGGTGAAGAGAGAGAGCGACGGGGGAAGAGAGAGAGCGACTGGGGGGAAGAGAGAGAGCGACTGGGGGGAAGAGAGAGAGCGACGGGGAAGAGAGGGAACGACTTGGTGCAAGAGAGAGAGTGACTGGGGGGAAGAGAGAGAGCGACTGGGGGAAGAGAGAGAGCGACTGGGGGGATGAGAGAGAGCGACTGAGGGGAAGCGAGAGTGCGACAGGGGGAAGAGAGAGAGTGACTGGGGTAAGAGAGTGAGCGACTGGGGGAAGAGATAGAGCGACTGGGCAGAAGAGTGAGTGCGACTGGGGGGAAGAGAGAGAGCGACTGGGGGGAAGAGAGTGAGCGACTAGGGGGAAGAGAGAGGGAGACTGTGCGGAAGAGAGAGAGCGACTAGGGGGAAGAGAGAGAGCGGACTGGGGGGAAATAGAGAGCGAAGGGGTGAAGAGAGAGAGCGACTGGGGGATAGAGAGAGAGCGACTGGGGGGAAGAGAGAGAGCAACTGGGGGGAAGAGAGAGAGCGACTGGCGGGAAGAGAGAGAGCAACTGGGGGGAAGAGAGAGAGCGACTGCGGGGAAGAGAGAGAGCTACTGGGGGGAAGAGAGTGAGCGACGGTGGGAAGAGAGAGAGCGACTGGGGGGAAGAGAGAGAGCGACTGGGGGGGAAGAGATAGAGCGTCTGGGGGGAAGAGAGAGAGAGACGGGGGAAGAGAGAGAGCGACTTGGGGAAGAGAGAGAGCGACTGCAGGGAAGAGAGAGAGCGACTGGGGGGTAGAGAGAGAGTGACGGGGGGAAGAGAGAGAGTGACTGGGGGGGAAGAGAGAGAGCGACAGGGGGGAAGAGAGAGAGCGATTGGGAGGACGAGAAGAGAGCAACTGGGGGGAAGAGAGAGAGTGACTGGGGGGAAGAGAGAGACCGACTGGGGCGAAGAGAGAGAGCGACTGGTGGAAGCGAGAGACTGACAGGTGGGAAGAGAGAGATCGACTGGGGGGAAGAGAGAGCGTGACTGGGGGAAGAGAGAGATCGACTGGGGGAAGAGAGAGAGCGACTGGGGGGAAGAGAGAGCGCGACTGGGGGGAAGAGAGAGAGCGACTGGGGTAAGAGTGTGAGCAACTGGGGGAAGAGAGAGAGCGACTGGTGAGAAGAGTGAGTGCGACTGGGGGAGAGAGAGAGAGCGACTGGGGGGAACAGAGTGAGCGACTAGGGGGAAGAGAGCGGGCGACTGGGGGGAAGAGAGAGAGCGACTGGGGGGAAGAGAGAGTGCGACTGGGGGGAAGGGAGAGAGCGACTGGGGGGAAGAGAGAGAGCGACTGGGGGAACAGAGGAGAGAGAGAGATGGGAAGAGAGAGAGAGACAGGAGGGGAGAGAGAGAGCGACTGGGGGGAAGCGAGAGAGTGACGGGGAAGAGAGAGAGCGACTGGGGGAAGAGAGAGAGCAACTGGGGGAAGAGAGAGAGCGACGGGGAAGAGAGAGAGGGACAGGGGGGAAGAGAGAGAGCGACGGGGGGAAGAGAGAGAGAGACTGGGGGGAAGAGAGAGAGCAACTGGGGTGAAGAGAGAGAGCGACGGGGAAGAGAGAGAGCGAAAGGGGGGAAGAGAGAGAGCGACTGGGGGGAAGAGAGAGATCGACGGGGAAGAGAGGGAACGACTTGGTGCAAGAGCGAGAGTGACTGGGGGAAGAGAGAGAGCGACTGGGGGGTAGAGAGAGAGGACTGGGGGGAAGCGAGATAGGGGGGGCGAGAGGGCCTGGGGGGAAGAGAGAGAGCGACTGGGGGGATGAGAGAGAGCGACTGAGGGGAAGCGAGAGTGCCACAGGGGAAAGAGAGAGAGCAGCTGTGGGGAGAGAGAGAGTGACTGGGGGGAAGAGAGAGAGCGACGGGGGATGAGAGAGAGCGACTGGGTGAAGAGAGAGAGAGACTGGGGGGAAGAGAGTGAGCGACTTGGGGGAAGAGAGAGAGCGACTGGGGGGAAGAGAGAGAGCGACTGGGGGAAGAGAGAGAGCGACTGGGGGAAGAGAAAGAGTGACTGGGGGGAAGAGAGAGAGCGACTGGGGGAAGAGAGAGAGCGAATGTGGGGAAGAGAGAGAGCGACTGGGGGGAAGAGAGAGAGCGACTGGGGGGAAGAGAGAGGATCGACTGGGGGGAAGAGAGATAGAGGACATGGGGAAGAGAGAGAGCGACTGGGGGGAAGAGAGAGAGCGACTGGGGGAAGAGAGAGAGCGACTGGGGGGAAGAGAGAGAGCGACTGGGGAAGAGAGTGAGTGACTTGGGGGAAGAGAGAGAGCGAATGGGGGGAAGAGAGAGTGCGACTGGACGAAGGGGGTGAGTGGGGAGTGGAAGGGGGAGTTGAGGGAGGGTGGGGGAGTTGAGGGAGGGTGGGGAAGGGGGGTTGGAGGGGGGTGGGGGGAGTGGGGGGGAGGGGGAGTGGGGGGGAGGGGAAGGGGGGGTGGGGGGTTGGGGGTGGTGTGGGGGGTGGGGGTGGTGGAGGGGGATGGGGTTTGTGGCGGGAGGGTGTGGGGTGGTGGGGTAAAGGGGAGGGTGGGAAGGGTGGTGGGGGGAGGGTGGGATGGGTGTGGGTGGGGAAGGGTTGGGGAAGGAGGGGGGCATGGGGGAAGGGAGAAAGGGAGGGAGGGGGGGAAGGGAGAAAGTCAGGTGGGGAGAAATGGAAGGGGTGAGCCAGCAGAAACTCTCACCTCTACTGGCGATGTCTCCGCGGTGCTCCGTACCGCCCACTCCCTGACATGGCGTTGCTGAGCGCAGCGCCCCGGTCAGCCCGAGCCCCGCCTCCCGAGCCCCGCCCCATGCACTCCCGAGCCCCGTTGCCGGGGTTAGTCTTCCCCCCCTTCCCGGTCTCCCGAGCACCGGCCTCC
>NW_028225182.1:22303694-22411185 GCF_052327205.1 Somniosus microcephalus | reverse complement strand
CAAAAAGGCAGATTGTTTCGTGACCATTTACCTTAATGTCCATTGTGGAACTGGCCAGCTGGTGCGGTCGTCGCTTGGTCCAGCGTAACGGAGGTCAGCGTAGGGGTCGGTGTGTCGCTGCGGGTATCAGATGAGGCGGTGTTGGGGGCCTGTTGTGTCCTGGCTGTCGTCCAAGATGGCGGCGTCCATGATCCCCATGTGGCTGGAGGCGTCCAAAATGGCTGCTGTTCCGGTGGTTCGCACATGGCTGGGGAGGCCCAAGATGGCGGCCCGCACGGCCCACATGCGGCGCTGCTGGGGTTCGGGGTGGCTTTGGCTCTGCAGACGCTGGCGTAGTGTCCCTTCTTCCCGCAGCCCCGAGCAGATCGCATTTTTCGCCGGGCAGCGCTCTCTGGGGTGTTTGGCCTGGCCACAGAAGTAGCATTTCTGGCCTTGGGGCACTGCTGTCTGGCCTTGGGACACTGCTGTGGTAGTTGGGCCATTGCTGGGATGTGGCTGGTGGTGGCACGGCACTATGAGACGGTCCTACCGTGTCCCAGGCTGTCGTACCCCACGGCGTCCACGGTGCAGAGGAGTAGGCATCCATGCCCCGGTAGGCTGCGTCTAATGATAGTGCGAGTTCAGAGGCCTTGTTGAGATCGAGGTCACTCTGCTCCAGCAGTCGCTGTTCGGGTGTAATTGGACCTGTGGCCCGCTACAAAAGCGTCCCGGATAAGTTTCTCTGTGTACACGGCGGCCTTTACATCCTTACAACCACAGGCCCGGCCAAGGACGGACAGTGTCTGAAGGTATTCCTCGGTCGATTCCCAGGTTGTTGTTTACGACTGCCCAGGAGGTGCCTAGCGTACACCTCATTCACTGGGCGCGTGTACTGGTCCTTGAGGAGCTTGATAGCATCCGCGTACGAGGTCGCGTCCTGGATGACCGAGTACACGCGGTGGTTCACTTTGAGGTCAGGACATCCAGTTTGTCCTCGTCCGATTTTATTGCAGCGGAGGCGGTCAGGAATTTTTGAACACCTAAGCCAGGGAGTAAGCTTGGTGGATGAGTCGCCTCCCGATGATCTAAGTCCAGGCATGCTGGTGTGAGGATCTTCTCCATTATAAAAATCTTGTTAATAAAATTGATGCGCTATCAATAACTCAAAAGACTGAGATTAAGCGAGTAATTAACAGGCTTTTATTAACAAGAGAATGAAGGTGTGCCTCGAGTGGTCGACCGGTCCAGAATACAAAGGGGCTGTGGAGCAGTCACCTTTATACCTGGATTCGTGGGAGGAGTCAGCCGAGGCATGTACAGGCATGTACACAGTGGAATACAAAACAGTGGTTTATCACACGCCCCTCTCCCCCTCTCCTCCTCGCCGCCTCTCCCCTACTCCACCCCTCCCCTCTCCTCATCTTCCCTCCACTCTACTGCTCTCCCCTCGCCTCTCTCCCTCCACTCCCCTACCTCTCCTCCTCTCCCCTCCCCTCTCCTGCTCTCCCCTCCCCCTCCCTGCTCTCCCCTCCCCTCTCCTCCACTCCCCTCCCCTCCCCTCACCTCTACTCCTATCCCTCTCCTCCTCTCCCCTCTCCTACTCTCCCCCTCCTCTCCTCCCCCCTCCTCTCCTCCCCTCCCCTTCACTCCTGTCTCCTCCTCTTCCCCCTTCTCTCCTCCTCTCCCCTACCCTCTCCTCCTCTTCCCTCCCCTCTCCTCCTCTCCACGCCCCTCCCCTCCTCTCCCGCCCCTCCCCTCCTCCTCCCCTTTCCTCTCCTCCTCTCCTCTTCTCTCCTATCTCCTCCCCTCCTCTCCTCTCTCCACTCCTCTCCACCCCTCTCCTCTACACTCTCTTCCCCTCACCTCTCCTCCCCTCCCCTCTCCTCTCTTCCCTCCCATCTCTTCCCCTCCCCTCTCCTCCCCTCTCCTCCCCTCCCCTCTCCTCTCTTCCCCTCTCCTCTCCTCCCCTCCCTCTCCGCCCCTCTCCTACCCTCCCCTCCCCTATCCTCCCCTCCCCTCTCCTCCTCTCCTCCTCTCCCCTCCACTCCCTCCCCTCTCCACCCCCTCCTCTCTCCACCCCTCCTCTCCTCTCCACACTCTCCCCTCTCCCCTCTCCACTCCCCCTCTCCTCCCTCTCTCCTCCCCTCTCTTCCCCTCCCCCTCTCCTCCCTCTCCTCCTCTCCTCCTCTCTCCTCTCCTCCTCTCACTTCCCCACTCCTCCTCTTCCCTCCCCTCCCCACTCCTCCTCTTCCCTCCCCTCCCCTCCTCCCCTCCCTCTCTTCCTCTCTCCTCCCCTCCTCTCCCTTCCCCACTCCTCCTCTCCTCTCCCTTCCCACTCCTCCTCTCCTCTCCCCTCTCCTCCTCTCCCCTCCTCTCCTCTCCCCTCCCCTCCCCTCTCATCCGCTCCTCTCCCTCCCTCTCCTCCTCTCACCTCCCCTCCCCTCTCCTCCTCTCCCCTCCCCTCCCCTCTCCTCCTCTCCCCTCCCCTCTCCTCCTCTCCCCTCCCTCCCCTCTCCTCCTCTCCCCTCCCCTCTCCTGCTCTCCCCTCCCCTCCCCTCGCCTCTCCTCCTCTCCCCTCCCCCCTCCTGCTCTCCCCTCCCTCTCCTCTCCTCCTCTCCACTCCCCCCTCCTGCCCTCCCCTCCCCTCTCCTCCCTCCCCTCACTGTAATGATATCAGCAAATAATGATGATATTTGTCTGTGTTTGATTACTTATGCCTTACAGCATATTTGTCTGTGTTTTTGATTACTTGTGCCTGACCAGCAGAGGTCATGTGAGAGACAAGCAGTCCAGAGGAGTTTTACTTTCAGTTTCATTCTAGATGCATCACAGCATAGTGTGCTCTATAAAAAGCTGTAGAAAGTCTTGAACAAAACTTTAGATTAAACAACATTCTCTTTCAGAAATGAGTCTTTATTGAACCCAAAAAGAAATCAAAACATGATGTCAGAAGTGGCTGAAAGAGAAAAAATCTGAAGTTAGCAACTTGATGGGACAGTGAAAGCAGTTGTGGCAAGTAAGCGAAATCAGCTCTCCACATATTAGCAAGCCAGAAGAGAACATCGTTGCTTACCATTAGAGAATAGCTAACGAAGTGAAAAATGGAAGGTTTACACCCACCGGCGACGCTTCAATTCACAGGTAATGTGGCTGAAAATTGGAGAAGGTTCAAACAACATTTAGAGTTGTATTTAGCGGCAATCGGAGCTGACAAGAAAAGTAATAAACAGAAATCGTCACTGTTCTTGCATGTCGTGGTGATGAAGCGCTGGAGGTGTATAATAACTTCACATTCGCTGTTGATGGAGACAAAATGAAGCTAGATAAAATAATGGAACAGTTTGAGGCCTACTGCATACCTAAACGCAACGTGATCTTTGAGAGGCACAAATTTTTCACGTGTACAGAAACTCGGCGAGACTATTGATCAGTATGTGACTGAACTGAGAAACCGGAGCAAATCTTGTGAATTTGGGGGACTCACAGACTCGCTGATAAAAGACAGACTGGTGTGTGGTATTCGAGATAATGGTCCTAAGGGAAAGACTGCTAAGAGAGCAAGATCTAGACCTGGGAAAAGCCATAGCACTGTGTAGGGTTACAGAGACTGTGAAGTTGCAGCAAAGGAGCTGTTCAGTGACAGTAGCTGCAACGTGGATGCAGTGAGAAAGGACGGATACAAACCGTTTAACAAAGAGAGCGCCAATGTGAAAAAAGAGACGTGGCCAGCAAACGAAAATGAAAGAGACAATCGGAAGTCATGTAGTCGATGCGGTACACAGCATCCACCAAGAAAGTGTCCAGCATATGGTAAAACATGCAATAGATGCAACAAAAACAACCATTATGCCCGTTGCTGTAAGAACCAAGCGCAACAAAGCAAGGTCCATACAGTAGATGAAAGCGAGATAGAGGAATTCAATGTAGATGTTGTGTCTGATAACAAAAAAGAAAGAGACTGGATGTTGACACTAAAAGTGAATGACATACACATTCCATTTAAATTGGATACTGGAGCACAAGTTAATGTGATATCAGAGACCGATTTTAAGAGAATTAGACCCAGACCAAAGTTACATGGAATACAAGTGAAAGTGATCGGATACTCAGGTACTGATATACCAGTGAAAGGAAAATGCATTGTCAAAGTAACACACAAGGACAGAGAGCACACGCTAGCATTAATCGTGGTGCCAAAGGATGTGCAAGCCATACTAGGTTTAAAAGCCTGTGAGAGACTGAACCTGGTAAAGAGAGTCCTCGTTGTGGAAAGCGAAGGAGAGACAGTCTATGATGAACTCATGAAAGAGTACAACGACCTATTTAAGGGTCTAGGCTGCATTCCAGGAGAACACACGATCAGAGTAGATAAAAGTATGACACCGGTCATACTTCCATGCAGAAAAGTTCCGTTTGCTCTTCAAAAGCAACTGAAGGCAGAGTTGGACAGGATGGAAAGCCTGAACGTGATTCAGAAGATAGATGAGCCAACTGAGTGGGTGAGTTCCCTCGTCGTAGTGGACAAAAAGAATGGAAAGCTCAGAATTTGCCTGGATCCAAGAGATCTAAACAGAGCAATAAAGAGAGAGCACTTCAAGCTTCCTACACGTGAGGAAATCATGGCACAGTTTGCAAATGCAAAATATTTCAGCAAGTTAGATGCGTCCTCAGGATTTTGGCAGATGAAGCTGGACGAAGCAAGTTCAAGACTGTGCACGTTCAACACTCCATTTGGCAGATACAGATTCCTAAGGTTACCATTTGGCATTGCCTCAGCTCCTGAAGTGTATCACAAGACTATCCATATGATCTATGAGCACCTGGAGGGAGTTGATACATCAATGGATGACATCATAGTATGGGGAACCACGAGAACTGAGCATGACGAGAGACTGAAAAAAGTGCTGGAAGCAACAAGGAAAACAAACCTGAAGCTGAATAGAGAGAAATGCCAGCTCGGGGTGACAGAACTAACATTCGTGGGAGATATCTTTAGCAGTGAGGGCATCAGACCAGATCCCAGAAAGGTGTCCGCCATTGAGAATATGCCAAGGCCACAATGCAAAAAGTACGTGCAGAGGTTTAATGGAATGATCAACTACATGGGTAAATTCATATCCAACCTCTCAGAAAAAATAGCGCCACTGAGAAGACTAACTGAAAAGAACATAGAATGGGAATGGAATCATGAGCATGAGAAGTCATGGAGCGATCTAAAGAAACTGCTCACAGAGGAACCAGTTCTGAGGTTTTATGACCCAGCGAGACCCATCAAGATATCATCAGATGCATCACAGAGTGGGCTCGGTGCCGTTCTTCTGCAACAATATGACTACTGGCAACCTATTGCATATGCATCGCGCTCAATGACAGACGCGGAGACGCGATATGCTCAAATAGAAAAGGAGCTGCTCAGCATCACATACGCCTGTGAAAGATTTCACCAGTTTGTGGCAGGACAAGCAATCAGTGTAGAGACTGACCATAAGCCCTTGATTGCATTGTTCCAAAAGCCACTGAATAGCTGTCCGCTTAGAATACAAAGAATGATGATCAGGCTGCAACGCTATACACTGAATGTTGCGTACACACCGGGTAAGCTGATGTATACAGCAGACACGTTGTCCAGAGCTGTTGACCCAAGTGAGCCCGCAAACACCACAATGGATGAAAAAGTGAACGCCTACGTGGACATGATCACAAGTGCACTGCCCATAGCAGATGCAAAAATGGAGCTCATAAAGACTGAGACAAACAAAGATGAAACAATGAGACGACTGAGAAAAAGCATCTTGGATGGATGGCCCAACATGAAGCAAGACTGCTCACCTGATATAGCAGAGTACTGGAACTGCAGGGCGGAACTATCAGTGGTCGAAGACATCATCTACAAAGGAAGTAAAATATTTATCCCAAAGAGTCTGAGAAGAGAGATACTAAAAAAGATCCATGGAGGACATCTGGGAATTGAAAAGTGTAAGAAAAGAGCACGAGAGGTGATGTACTGGCCACGAATCAACCAAGATGTGACAAATGAGGTGTCAAACTGCACAATATGCCTGAAATATCGAGCAAGCAATCCGGTAGAACCACTAAAGCCACACCCAGCACCAGAGAGACCTTACCAGAAGGTAGGCGCTGACCTATTCGTATGTCAAGGGAAGGACTATCTTGTCGTCACAGACTATTACTCCCTGTATCCAGAGGCTTGTAGACTGTACACCGCCACAGCAGAAGCTGTGATAAGAAGTATGAAAGCCATATTCTCCAGACATGGCGTGGCAAGCGAGGTCTTCACAGACAACGGACCCCAGTTTAACAATGCAAATTTCCGACACTTTGCCAAAGAGTGGGACTTTGTCCACACAACGTCAAGTCCTCACTATCCACAGTCCAATGGACTAGTGGAAAAATCGGTCCAGACAGTGAAAAGACTGATGTACAAGGCAAAAGACAGTGGAACTGACTTCTACCAAAGCATGCTTGTATACCGCACAACGCCGCTCGAGTGTGGTATGTCACCAGCCGAACTCCTGATGGGACGTCAGCTTAGGTCAAACCTACCCATCCCGGAGAACCTCCTGAAAACAAAAGAGGGGGAGAAAGTGAGGAAGTTCAAAGAGCAACAGAAAGAAAAGCAAAAGTACTACTATGACAGAGGAACACAAAACCTACCTGAACTCCACACTGGTGACCAAGTAAGGTTGAAAGACAAAACAAACACATGGACTCAGAAGGGAACTGTCCTGAGTGAAGTTCAACCAAGATCATACACCATTCAGACAGATGAGGGTGCTGTTCTGAGAAGAAATCATCGAGATCTTCTCATGGGACCAGCCACAGCAGGTCAAGAGACTGATACTGGTGAACAACCTGATCACACAGCTGAGAACCAATCATCTGAGGCAACAACTCAGATTCAAGGACAATCAATCAGAAAATCCTCAAGACACGTGAAGCCTCCTGAGAGACTCATTGAGCAAATTTAAGGACTATTGTTAAAGAAGGAAGTAATGTTATCACAGAAATCACAGAAATCACAGAAACCCCACAGTGCAGATAGAGGCCATTTCGGCCCATCGAGCCTGCACCGACACATATCCCACCCGATCCCCGTAACACCTACACCAACACATATCCCACCCTATCCCCGTAACCCCACATATTTAATCCCCCTAACACTAAGGGTCAATTTATCATAGCCAATCAACCTAACCCGCACATCTTTGGACTGTGGGAGGAAACCGAGCACCCGGAGGAAACCCACGCAAACACAGGGAGAATGTGCAAACTCCACACAGACAGTTGCCCAAGGCCGGATTCGAACCCGGGTCCCTGGTGCTGTGAGGCAACAGTGCTAACCACTATGCCACCGTGTCTGCCCTCTTATTCTTTCTTCAAGTTCTAGTGTATTGACATATTTCATGTGAACACACAAAGCAAGGGTAAAAAACCTTGATCATGATAATGATAATGTAAGTTCATTAAATGTTGTTAGTTAAAAGTAAAATACTTTTGTTTTAAGAAAGGGAGATGTAATGATATCAGCAAATAGTGATGATATTTGTCTGTGTTTGATTACTTATGCCTTACAGCATATTTGTCTGTGTTTTTGATTACTTGTGCCTGACCAGCAGAGGTCATGTGAGAGACAAGCAGTCCAGAGGAGTTTTACTTTCAGTCTCATTCTAGATGCATCACAGTATAGTGTGTTCTGTAAAAAGCTGTAGAAAGTCTTGAACAAGACTTTAGATTAAACAACATTCTCTTTCAGAAATGAGTCTTTATTGAACCCAAAAAGAAATCAAAACACTCACCTCTACTCCAATCTCCTCTCCTCCTCTCCCCTCTCCTACTCTCCCCCCTCCTCTCCTCCCCCTCCCCTTCACTCCCATCTCCTCCTCTCCCCCCCTCCTCTCCCCTCCCCTCTGCTCACTACTCCTCCTCTCCGCTCCTCTCTCCTCCTCTCCCCTTCCCTCCCTCCCCTCCTCTCCCCTACCCTCTCCTCCTCTTCCCTCCCCTCTCCTCCTCTTCCCTCTGCTCTCCTCCTCTCCTCTCCTCTATCCTCCCCTCCTGCCCTCCCCCAGCCTCTGTGTTTGGTGCCGGCACTGTCCAGTGTACACTGTCCACAATCTCCTCCCCTCCCCTCTCCCTCCCTCGCCCTCCCCTCCCCTCTCCTCCTCTCCTCTCTTCCCCTCCCCTCTCCTCCCCTCCCCTCTCCTCCCCTCTCCTACCCTCGCCTCTCCTCTCCTTCCCTCACCTCTCCTCTGCCTCCCCCTATCCTCCCCTCCCCTCTCTCCTCCTCTCCTCCCCTCCACCCCCTCCCCTCTCCACCCCTCCTCTCTCCACCCCTCCTCTTCTCTCCACACTCTCCCCTCTCCCCTCTCCCTCTCTCCTCCCCCTCTCTTCCCCCTCCCTCTCTCCTCCCCCTCTCCTCCCCCTCCCCCTCTCCCCCTCTCCTCCCCCTCCCCCTCTCCCCCTCTCCTCCTCTCTCCTCTCCTCCTCTCCCCACTCCTCCTCTTCCCTCCCCTCCCCTCCCCTCCCCACTCCTCCTCTTCCCTCCCCTCCCCCCCTCCCCTCCCCTCTCTTCCTCTCCCCTCCCCTCTCCTCCTCTCCCTTCCCCACTCCTCCTCTCCTCTCCCCTCCCCTCCCCTCTCCTTCTCTCTCCTCCTCTCCCCTCCCCTCTCCTCCTCTCCCCTCCCCTCCGCTCTCATCCTCTCCTCTCCCCTCCCCTCTGCTCCTCTCCCCTCTCCTCCTCTCCCCTCCCCTCCTCTCCCCTCCCCTCTCCTCCTCTCCCATCCCCTCTCCTCCTCTCCCCTCCCCTCCCCTTCCCTCCTCTCCTCTCCCCTTCCCTCCCCCTCCTCTCCCCTCCCCTCTCCTCCTCTCCCGTCCCCTCTCCTCCTCTCCCGTCCCCTCTCCTCCTCTCCCCTCCCCTCCCCTCCCCTCCTCCTCCTCTCCCCTCCCCTTCCCTCTCCTCCTCTCCCCTCCCCTCCCCTTCCCTCCCCTCCCCTCTCCTCCTCTCCCGTCCCCTCTCCTCCTCTCCCCTCCCCTCCCCTCTCCTCCTCTCCCGTCCCCTCTCCTCCTCTCCCCTCCACTCCCCCTCCTCTCCTCCCCCCTCATCTCTCCCTCATCTGCCCCCCTCCCCTCCTCTCCCCTCCCCTCCCCTCCTCTCCCCTCGAGTGTACACTGTCCACAATCTACTCCCTTGACTCAGCCCCATCGCTCACCATGTTCCTCTCTTTGTTTCCTGTGTGTTCGCCCTCACTCTCCAGACACCTGTTTACTCTCTCTGCCTTCTACACTGGGGCCACTTCCTTTCTCACTGATATGTGGCGCTAGATGTTCATGTCTGTCACCTGTCACTGAAGACCTGATCGAGCTGTCTCTCTGGACTCTCACACACCCTGCTCCTTGAACTCTTTACTCTGCCTCCCCGAGCAGTTGACAGCAGTCTGATCAGCTCTTTCCTCAGCACTGACACTGGCTCCGGCTGCTGCCTTTAAGAAAGTGTTTCCTGTTTTAGGTCGGACTGTCAGCACCCTCCACAAACGAGCACAGAGAGAGAGCTCCGTTTTTCAGGTCAATGCAGAGCGTGCAGTGAGGTAAGTGTAAAATATCCGAGTAAAAATACAGAGACACAGAGAGAGAGAGAGGCAGAGAGAGATAGACAGACAGACAGGGAGACAGAGCGAGAGACAGAGAGAGAGAGAGAGAGAGAGACAGACAGACAGACAGAGAGAGAGAGACAGCGAGAGACAAACAGACAGAGAGAGACAGGGAGACACAGAGAGAGACAGACAGACAGAGAGAGATAGAGAGAGAGAGATAGAGAGAGAGCAGGAAGAGACAGCGACCCAGAGAGAGAGACAGAGAGAGTGAGAGAGAGAGAGAGAGAGAGTCAGACGGGGAGAGACAGTGACTCAGAGAGAGAGAGACAGAGAGAGTGAGAGAGAGAGAGAGAGAGAGACAGACGGGGAGAGACAGTGACCCAGAGAGAGAGACAGAGAGAGTGAGAGACAGAGAGAGAGAGATAGAGAGAGAGGCGGGAGAGACAGTGACCCAGAGAGAGAGACAGAGAGAGTGAGAGAGAGCGAGAGAGAGAGAGACAGACAGCCAGTGAGAGAGAGTGAGAGAGAGAGAGAGAGAGTGAGAGTGAGAGTGAGAGAGAGACAGAGAGAGAGAGAGAGACAGGCAGTGAGCGAGAGAATGAGTGGGCAGTAAGGTGGCAAATGGAGTATAATATAGGGAAATGTGAGGTTAATCTGTGGAACGTCACTCTGTCAGTGAAATGGAATCTGTGGACTGTCAGTGTGAACTAGAATCTGTGGACAGTCACTCTCAGTGTGAACTAGAATTTGTGGACAGTCACTCTCAGTGTGAGATAGAATCTGTGGACTGCCACTCCGTCAGTGTGAACTAGAATTTGTGAACTGTCACTCGATCAGTGTGAACTAGAATCCGTGGACAGTCACTCTCACTGTGAACTAGAATCTGTGGACCGCCACTCCGTCAGTGTGAACTAGAATCTGTGAAATGTCACTCCATCAGTGTGAACTAGAATCTGTGGACAGTCACTCTCAGTGTGAACTAGAATCTGTGGACAGTCACTCTCAGTGTGAACTAGAATCTGTGGACTGTCACACTGTCAGTGAACTAGAATCTGTGGACTGGCACTCCGTCAGTGTGAACTAGAATCTGTGGACTGTCACTCTGTCAGTGTGAACTAGAATCTGTGGACAGTCACTCTCTCAGTGTGAACTAGAATCTGTGGACAGTCACTCTCAGTGTGAACTAGAATCTGTGGACTGTCACTCTCAGTGTGAACTAGAACCTGTGGACTGTCACTCTGTCAGTGTGAACTAGAATCTGTGGACAGTAACTCTCAGTGTGAACTAGAATCTGTGGAATGTCACTCTCAGTGTGAACTAGAATCTGTGGACTGTCACTCTGTCAGTGTGAACTAGAATCTGTGGACTGTCACTCCATCAGTGTGAAATAGAATCTGTGGACTGTCTCTCTCAGTGTGAACTAGAATCTGTGGACTGTCACTCTGTCAGTGTGGACTAGAATCTGTGGACTGTCACTCCATCAGTGTGAAATAGAATCTGTGGACTGTCTCTCTCAGTGTGAACTAGAATCTGTGGACTGTCACTCTGTCAGTGTAAACTAGAATCTGTGGACTGTCACTCTGTCAGTGTGAACTAGAATCTGTGAACTGTCACTCCATCAGTGTGAACTAGAATCTGTGGACAGTCACTCTCAGTGTGAACTAGAATCTGTGGACAGTCACTCTCAGTGTGAACTAGAATCTGTGGACTGTCACACTGTCAGTGAACTAGAATCTGTGGACTGGCACTCCGTCAGTGTGAACTAGAATCTGTGGACTGTCACTCTATCAGTGTGAACTAGAATCTGTGGACAGTCACTGTCAGTGTGAACTAGAATCGGTGGACTGTCACTCTGTCAGTGTGAACTAGAATCTATGGACAGTCTCTCTCAGTGTAAACTAGAATCTGTGGACTGTCACTCTGTCAGTGTGAACTAGAATCTGTGGACTGTCACTCTCTCAGTGTAAACTAGAATCTATGGACTGTCACTCTGTCTGTGTGAACTAGAATATGTGGACAGTATCTCTCAGTGTGAACTAGAATCTGTGGAATGTCACTCTCAGTGTGAAATAGAATCTGTGGACTGTCTCTGTCAGTGTGAACTAGAAACTGTGGACTGTCACTCTGTCAGTGTGAACTAGAATCTGTGGACTGTCACTCCATCAGTGTGAACTAGAATCTGTGGACTGTCTCTCTCAGTGTGAACTAGAATCTGTGGACTATCACTCTGTCAGTGTGAACAAGAATCTGTGGACTGTCACTCTGTCAGTGTGAACTAGAATCTGTGAACTGTCACTCCATCAGTGTGAACTAGAATCTGTGGACAGTCACTCTCAGTGTGAACTAGAATCTGTGGACTGTCACTCTGTCAGTGTGAACTAGATTCTGTGGACTGTCACTCTCTCAGTGTAAACTAGAATCTGTGGACTGTCAGTCTGTCTGTGTGAACTAGAATCTGTGGACTGTCACTCTGTCAGTGAGAACTAGAATCTTTGGACTGTCAGTGTGAGCTAGAACCTGTGGACCGTCACTCTGTCAATGTGACCTAGAATCTGTGGACTGCCACTCCGTCAGTGTAAACTAGAGTCTGTGGACTGTCACTCCGTCAGTGTAAACTAGATTCGATGGACTGACACTCCGTCAGTGTAAACTAGACTCTGTGGACTGTCACTCTGTCAGTGTGAACTAGAATCTGTGGACAGTCTCTCAGTGTGAACTAGAATCTGTTGACTGTCACTTTTTCAGTGTCAACTAGAATCTGTGGACTGTCACTCCGTCAGTGTAAACTAGAATCTGTGGACCGTCACTCCGTCAGTGTAAACTAGAATCTGTGGACTGTCACTCTCAGTGTGAACTAGAATCTGTGGACTGTCACTCTGTCAGTGTGAACTAGAATCAGTGGACTGTCACTCTCAGTGTAAACTAGAATCTGTGGACTGCCACTCCTACAGAGTGAACTAGAATCTGTGGACTGTCACTCTGTCAATGTGGACTAGAACCTGTGGACTTTCACTCTGTCAGTGTGAACAAGAATCTGTGGACTGTCACTCTGTCAGTGTGAACTAGAATCAGTGGACTGTCACTCTCAGTGTAAACTAGAATCTGTGGACTGCCACTCCTACAGAGTGAACTAGAATCTGTTGACTGTCATTCTTTCAGTGTGAACTAGAATCTGTGGACTTTCACTCTGTCAGTGTGAACAAGAATCTGTGGACTGTCACTCTGTCAGTGTGAACTAGAAACTGTGGACTGTCACTCCGTCAGTGTGAACTAGAATCTGTGGACTGTCACTCTCAGTGTAAACTAGAATCTGTGGACTGTCACTCTCAGTGTAAATGAGAATCTGTGGACTGTCACTCTGTCAGTTTGAACTAGAATCAGTGGATTGTCACTCTCAGTGTAAACTAGAATCTGTGGACTGTCACTCCGTCAGTGTGAAATAGAATCTGTGGACTGTCACTCTGTCAGTGTGAACGAGAATCAGTGGACTGTCACTCTCAGTGTAAACTAGAATCTGTGGACTGTCACTCTGTCAGTGTGAAATAGAATCTATGGTCTGTCACGCTCAGTTTGAACTAGAATCTGTGGACTGTCACTCTGTCAGTGTGAACTAGAATCTGTGGACAGTCTCTCTCAGTGTGAACTAGAATCTGTGGACTGTCACTCTCTCAGTGTGAACTAGAATCTGTGGACAGTCACTCTCAGTGTGAACTAGAATCTGTGGTCTGTCACGCTCAGTTTGAACTAGAATCTGTGGACTGTCACTCTGTCAGTGTGAACTAGAATCTGTGGACTGTCTCTCTCAGTGTGAACTAGAATCTGTGGACTGTCACTCTCTCAGTGTGAACTAGATTCTGTGGACTGTCACTCTGTCAGTGTGAACTAGAATCTGTGGACTGTCACTCTGTCAGTGTGAACTAGAATCTGTGGACAGTCTCTCTCAGTGTGAACTAGAATCTGTGGACTGTCACTCTGTCAGTGTGAACTGGAATCTGTGGACAGTCACTCTCAGTGTGAACTAGATTCTGTGGACTGTCACTCTGTCAGTGTGAACTGGAATCTGTGGACAGTCACTCTCAGTGTGAACTAGATTCTGTGGACTGTCAGTCTGTCAGTGTGAACTAGAATCTGTGGACTGTCACTCCGTCAGTGTGAACTAGAATCTGTTGACAGTCACTCTCAGTGTGAACTAGAGTCTGTGGACTGTCACTCTGTCAGTGTGAACTAGAATCTGTGGAAGGTCACTGTCAGTGTGAACTAGAATCTGTGGACTGTCACTCTGTCAGTTTGAACTAGAATCTGTGGATTGTCACTCTGTCAGCGTGAACTAGAATCTGTGGACTGTCACTCTCAGTGTAAACTAGAATCTGTGGACTGTCACTCTGTCAGTGTGAACTAGAATGTGTGGACTGTTACTCCGTCAGTGTGAACTAGAATCTGTGGACAGTCACTCTGTCAGTGTGAACGAGAGTCTGTGGACTCTCACTCTGTCAGTGTGAACTATAATCTGTGGACTGTCACTCCGTCAGTGTGAACTAGAATCTGTGGACTGTCACTCTCAGTGTGAACTAGAATCTGTGGACAGTCTTTCAGTGTGAACTAGAACCTGTGGACTGTCACTCCATCAGTGTAAACTAGAATCTGTGAACTGTCACTCCGTCAGTGTAAACTAGATTCTGTGGACGGTCACTCTGTCAGTGTGAACTAGAAACTGTGGACAGTCACTCTCAGTGTGAACCAGAATCTGTGGACTGTCACTCTGTCAGTTTGAACTCGAATCTGTGGACTGTCACTCTGTCAGTGTGAACTAGAATCTTTGGATTGTCTCTCTCAGTGTAAACTAGAATCTGTGGACTGTCACTCTGTCAGTGTGAACTAGAATCTGTGGACAGTCTCTCTCAGTGTGAACTAGAATCTGTGGACAGTCACTCTCAGTGTGAACTAGAATCTGTGGACTGTCACTCCGTCAGTGAACTAGAATCTGTGGACTGTCACTGTCAATGTGAACTAGAATCTGTGGACTCTCACTCCGTCAGTGTGAACTAGAATCTGTGGACTGTCACTCTCAGTGTGAACTAGAATCTGTGGACTGTCACTCTGTCAGTGTGAACTAGAATCTGTGGACAGTCTCTCTCAGTGTGAACTAGAATCTGTGGACAGTCTCTCTCAGTGTGAACTAGAATCTGTGGACTGACACTCTGTCAGTGTGAACTAGAATCTGTGGACCATCACTCTGTCAGTGTGAACTAGAATCTGTGGACTTCCACTCTGTCAGTGTGAACTAGGATCTGTGGGCTGTCACTCTGTCAGTGTGAACTAGAATCTGTGGACTGTTACTCTCACTGTAAACTAGAATCTGTGGACAGTCACTCTGTCTGTGTGAACTAGAATCTTTGGACTGTCACTTTGTCAGTGTGAACTAGAATCTGTGGACAGTCACTCTGTCAGTGTGAACTAGAATCTGTGGACTGTCACTCTCAGTGTGAACCAGAATCTGTGGACTGTGACTCTCAGTGTGAACTAGAATCTGTGGACTGTCACTCTGTCAGTGTGAACTAGAATCTGTGGACTGTCACTCCGTCAGTGTGAACTAGAATCTGTGGACTGTCACTCTCAGTTTGAACTAGAATCTGTGGACTGTCACTCTGTCAGTGTGAACTAGAATCTTTGGACTGTCACTCTGTCAGTGTGAATTAGAATCTGTGGACTGTTACTCCATCAGTGTGAACTAGAATCTGTGGACTATCGCTCTGTCAGTGTGAACTAGAATCTGTGGACTCTCACTCCGTCAGTGTGAACTAGAATCTGTGGACTGTCACTCTCAGTTTGAACTAGAATCTGTGGACTGTCACTCTGTCAGTGTGAACTAGAATCTGTGGACAGTCTCTCTCAGTGTGAACTAGAATCTGGGGACTGTCACTCTGTCAGTGTGAACTAGAATCTGTGGACTGTCACTCTGTAAGTGTGAACTAGAATCTGTGGACTGTCTCTCTCAGTGTGAACTAGAATCTGTGGACTGTCACTCCATCAGTGTGAACTAGAATCTGTGGACAGTCACTCTCAGTGTAAACTAGAATCTGTGGACTGTCACTCTGTCAGTGAACTAGAATTTGTGGACTGTCACTCTGTCAGTGTGAACTAGGATCTTCGGGCTGTCACTCTGTCAGTGTGAACTAGAATCTGTGGACTGTCTCTCTGTCAGTGTGAACTAGAATCTGTGGACTGTCACTCTCAGTGTAAACTAGAATCTGTGCACTGTCACTCTCAGTGTGAACTAGAATCTGTGGACAGTCACTCTGTCAGTGTGAACTAGAATCTGTGGACAGTCACTCTCAGTGTAAACTAGAATCTGTGGATTGTCACTCTGTCAGTGCGAACTAGAATCTGTGGACAGTCACTCTCAGTGTAAACTAGAATCTGTGGACTCTCACACTGCCAGTGTGAACTAGAATTTGTGGAACATCACTCTGTCAGTGAACTAGAATCTGTGGACTGTCACTCTGTCAGTGAACTAGAATCTGTGGACTGTCACTCTCAGTGTGAACTAGAATCTGTGGAGTGTCACTCTGTCAGTGTGAACTAGTATCTGTGGACTGTCACTCTCAGTGTGAACTAGAATCTGTGGACTGTCACTCTGTCAGTGTGAATTAGAATCTGTGGACTGTCACTCTCAGTGTGAACTAGAATCTGTGGACAGTCACTCTCAGTGTGAACTAGAATCTGTGGACTGTCACTCCGTCAGTGAACTAGAATCTGTGGACTGTCACTGTCAATGTGAACTAGAATCTGTGGACTCTCACTCCGTCAGTGTGAACTAGAATCTGTGGACTGTCACTCTCAGTGTGAACTAGAATCTGTGGAATGTCACTCTGTCAGTGTGAACTAGAATCTGTGGACAGTCTCTCTCAGTGTGAACTAGAATCTGTGGACAGTCTCTCTCAGTGTGAACTAGAATCTGTGGACTGACACTCTGTCAGTGTGAACTAGAATCTGTGGACCATCACTCTGTCAGTGTGAACTAGAATCTGTGGACTTCCACTCTGTCAGTGTGAACTAGGATCTGTGGGCTGTCACTCTGTCAGTGTGAACTAGAATCTGTGGACTGTTACTCTCACTGTAAACTAGAATCTGTGGACAGTCACTCTGTCTGTGTGAACTAGAATCTTTGGACTGTCACTTTGTCAGTGTGAACTAGAATCTGTGGACAGTCACTCTGTCAGTGTGAACTAGAATCTGTGGACTGTCACTCTCAGTGTGAACCAGAATCTGTGGACTGTGACTCTCAGTGTGAACTAGAATCTGTGGACTGTCACTCTGTCAGTGTGAACTAGAATCTGTGGACTGTCACTCCGTCAGTGTGAACTAGAATCTGTGGACTGTCACTCTCAGTTTGAACTAGAATCTGTGGACTGTCACTCTGTCAGTGTGAACTAGAATCTTTGGACTGTCACTCTGTCAGTGTGAATTAGAATCTGTGGACTGTTACTCCATCAGTGTGAACTAGAATCTGTGGACTATCGCTCTGTCAGTGTGAACTAGAATCTGTGGACTCTCACTCCGTCAGTGTGAACTAGAATCTGTGGACTGTCACTCTCAGTTTGAACTAGAATCTGTGGACTGTCACTCTGTCAGTGTGAACTAGAATCTGTGGACAGTCTCTCTCAGTGTGAACTAGAATCTGGGGACTGTCACTCTGTCAGTGTGAACTAGAATCTGTGGACTGTCACTCTGTAAGTGTGAACTAGAATCTGTGGACTGTCTCTCTCAGTGTGAACTAGAATCTGTGGACTGTCACTCCATCAGTGTGAACTAGAATCTGTGGACAGTCACTCTCAGTGTAAACTAGAATCTGTGGACTGTCACTCTGTCAGTGAACTAGAATTTGTGGACTGTCACTCTGTCAGTGTGAACTAGGATCTTCGGGCTGTCACTCTGTCAGTGTGAACTAGAATCTGTGGACTGTCTCTCTGTCAGTGTGAACTAGAATCTGTGGACTGTCACTCTCAGTGTAAACTAGAATCTGTGCACTGTCACTCTCAGTGTGAACTAGAATCTGTGGACAGTCACTCTGTCAGTGTGAACTAGAATCTGTGGACAGTCACTCTCAGTGTAAACTAGAATCTGTGGATTGTCACTCTGTCAGTGCGAACTAGAATCTGTGGACAGTCACTCTCAGTGTAAACTAGAATCTGTGGACTCTCACACTGCCAGTGTGAACTAGAATTTGTGGAACATCACTCTGTCAGTGAACTAGAATCTGTGGACTGTCACTCTGTCAGTGAACTAGAATCTGTGGACTGTCACTCTCAGTGTGAACTAGAATCTGTGGAGTGTCTCTCTGTCAGTGTGAACTAGTATCTGTGGACTGTCACTCTCAGTGTGAACTAGAATCTGTGGACTGTCACTCTGTCAGTGTGAATTAGAATCTGTGGACTGTCACTCTCAGTGTGAACTAGAATCTGTGGACTGTCACTCTCAGTGTGAACTAGAATCTGTGGACTGTCTCTCCGTCAGTGAACTAGAATCTGTGGACTGTCACTCTCTCAGTGTGAACTAGATACTTTGGACTGTCACTCTGTCAGTGTGAATTAGAATCTGTGGACTGTCACTCTATCAGTGTGAACTAGAATCTGTGGTCTGTCACTCTCAGTTTGAACTAGAATCTGTGGACTGTCACTCTGTCAGTGTGAACTAGAATCTGTGGACAGTCTCTCTCAGTGTGAACTAGAATCTGTGGACAGTCTCTCTCAGTGTGAACTTGAATCTGGGGACTGTCACTCTGTCAGTGTGAACTAGAATCTGTGGACTGTCACTCTGTCAGTATGAATTAGAATCTGTGGACTGTCTCACTCAGTGTGAACTAGAATCTGTGCACTGTCACTCTCAGTGTGAACTAGAATCTGTGGACAGTCACTCTGTCAGTGCGAACTAGAATCTGTGGACAGTCACTCTCAGTGTAAACTAGAATCTGTGGACTGTCACACTGTCAGTGTGAACTAGAATTTGTGGAACATCGCCCTGTCAGTGAACTAGAATCTGTGGACTGTCACTCTGTCAGTGAACTAGAATCTGTGGACTGTCACTCTGCCAGTGTGAACTAGAATCTGTGGGCTGTCACTCTGTCAGTGTGAACTAGAATCTGTGGACTGTCTCTCTGTCAGTGTGAACTAGAATCTGTGGACTGTCACTCTCAGTGTAAACTAGAATCTGTGGACTGTCACTCTCAGTGTAAACTAGAATATGTGGACAGTTACTCTGTCAGTGTGAAATAGAATCTTTGGACTGTCACTCTGTCAGTGTGAACTAGAATCTGTGGGCAGTCACTCCCAGTGTAAACTAGAATCTGTGGGCTGTCACTCTGTCAGTGAACTAGATTCTGTGGACTGTCAGTCTGTCAGTGTGAACTAGAATCTGTGGACTGTCACTCCGTCAGTGTGAACTAGAATCTGTTGACAGTCACTCTCAGTGTGAACTAGAGTCTGTGGACTGTCACTCTGTCAGTGTGAACTAGAATCTGTGGAAGGTCACTCTGTCAGTGTGAACTAGAATCTGTGGACTGTCACTCTGTCAGTTTGAACTAGAATCTGTGGATTGTCACTCTGTCAGCGTGAACTAGAATCTGTGGACTGTCACTCTCAGTGTAAACTAGAATCTGTGGACTGTCACTCTGTCAGTGTGAACTAGAATGTGTGGACTGTTACTCCATCAGTGTGAACTAGAATCTGTGGACAGTCACTCTGTCAGTGTGAACTAGAGTCTGTGGACTCTCACTCTGTCAGTGTGAACTAGAATCTGTGGACTGTCACTCCATCAGTGTGAACTAGAATCTGTGGACTGTCACTCTCAGTGTGAACTAGAATCTGTGGACAGTCTTTCAGTGTGAACTAGAACCTGTGGACTGTCACTCCATCAGTGTAAACTAGAATCTGTGAACTGTCACTCCGTCAGTGTAAACTAGACTCTGTGGACGGTCACTCTGTCAGTGTGAACTAGAAACTGTGGACAGTCACTCTCAGTGTGAACCAGAATCTGTGGACTGTCACTCTGTCAGTTTGAACTCGAATCTGTGGACTGTCACTCTGTCAGTGTGAACTAGAATCTTTGGATTGTCTCTCTCAGTGTAAACGAGAATCTGTGGACTGTCACTCTGTCAGTGTGAACTAGAATCTGTGGACAGTCACTCTCAGTGTGAACTAGAATCTGTGGACTGTCACTCCATCAGTGAATTAGAATCTGTGGACTGTCACTGTCAATGTGAACTAGAATCTGTGGACTCTCACTCCGTCAGTGTGAACTAGAATCTGTGGACTGTCACTCTCAGTGTGAACTAGAATCTGTGGACTGTCACTCTGTCAGTGTGAACTAGAATCTGTGGACAGTCTCTCTCAGTGTGAACTAGAATCTGTGGACAGTCTCTCTCAGTGTGAACTAGAATCTGTGGACTGACACTCTGTCAGTGTGAACTAGAATCTGTGGACTTCCACTCTGTCAGTGTGAACTAGGATCTGTGGGCTGTCACTCTGTCAGTGTGAACTAGAATCTGTGGACTGTTACTCTCACTGTAAACTAGAATCTGTGGACAGTCACTCTGTCTGTGTGAACTAGAATCTTTGGACTGTCACTTTGTCAGTGTGAACTAGAATCTGTGGACAGTCACTCTGTCAGTGTGAACTAGAATCTGTGGACTGTCACTCTCAGTGTGAACCAGAATCTGTGGACTGTGACTCTCAGTGTGAACTAGAATCTGTGGACTGTCACTCTGTCAGTGTGAACTAGAATCTGTGGACTGTCACTCTGTCAGTGTGAATTAGAATCTGTTGACAGTCACTCTCTCAGTGTGAACTAGATTCTTTGGACTGTCACTCTGTCAGTGTGAATTAGAATCAGTGGACTGTTACTCCATCAGTGTGAACTAGAATCTGTGGACTATCGCTCTGTCAGTGTGAACTAGAATCTGTGGACTCTCACTCCGTCAGTGTGAACTAGAATCTGTGGACTGTCACTCTCAGTTTGAACTAGAATCTGTGGACTGTCACTCTGTCAGTGTGAACTAGAATCTGCGGACAGTCTCTCTCAGTGTGAACTAGAATCTGTGGACAGTCTCTCTCAGTGTGAACTAGAATCTGGGGACTGTCACTCTGTCAGTGTGAACTAGAATCTGTGGACTGTCACTCTGTAAGTGTGAACTAGAATCTGTGGACTGTCTCTCTCAGTGTGAACTAGAATCTGTGGACTGTCACTCCATCAGTGTGAACTAGAATCTGTGGACAGTCACTCTCAGTGTAAACTAGAATCTGTGGACTGTCACTCTGTCAGTGAACTAGAATTTGTGGACTGTCACTCTGTCAGTGTGAACTAGGATCTTCGGGCTGTCACTCTGTCAGTGTGAACTAGAATCTGTGGACTGTCTCTCTGTCAGTGTGAACTAGAATCTGTGGACTGTCACTCTCAGTGTAAACTAGAATCTGTGCACTGTCACTCTCAGTGTGAACTAGAATCTGTGGACAGTCACTCTGTCAGTGTGAACTAGAATCTGTGGACAGTCACTCTCAGTGTAAACTAGAATCTGTGGATTGTCACTCTGTCAGTGCGAACTAGAATCTGTGGACAGTCACTCTCAGTGTAAACTAGAATCTGTGGACTCTCACACTGCCAGTGTGAACTAGAATTTGTGGAACATCACTCTGTCAGTGAACTAGAATCTGTGGACTGTCACTCTGTCAGTGAACTAGAATCTGTGGACTGTCACTCTCAGTGTGAACTAGAATCTGTGGACTGTCACTCTGGCAGTGTGAACTAGAATCTGTGGAGTGTCACTCTGTCAGTGTGAACTAGTATCTGTGGACTGTCACTCTCAGTGTGAACTAGAATCTGTGGACTGTCACTCTGGCAGTGTGAACTAGAATCTGTGGACTGTCACTCTGTCAGTGTGAATTAGAATCTGTGGACTGTCACTCTCAGTGTGAACTAGAATCTGTGGACTGTCACTCTCAGTGTGAACTAGAATCTGTGGACTGTCTCTCCGTCAGTGAACTAGAATCTGTGGACTGTCACTCTCTCAGTGTGAACTAGATACTTTGGACTGTCACTCTGTCAGTGTGAATTAGAATCTGTGGACTGTCACTCTATCAGTGTGAACTAGAATCTGTGGACTGTCACTCTCAGTTTGAACTAGAATCTGTGGACTGTCACTCTGTCAGTGTGAACTAGAATCTGTGGACAGTCTCTCTCAGTGTGAACTAGAATCTGTGGACAGTCTCTCTCAGTGTGAAATTGAATCTGGGGACTGTCACTCTGTCAGTGTGAACTAGAATCTGTGGACTGTCACTCTGTCAGTATGAACTAGAATCTGTGGACTGTCTCACTCAGTGTGAACTAGAATCTGTGCACTGTCACTCTCAGTGTGAACTAGAATCTGTGGACAGTCACTCTGTCAGTGCGAACTAGAATCTGTGGACAGTCACTCTCAGTGTAAACTAGAATCTGTGGACTGTCACACTGACAGTGTGAACTAGAATTTGTGGAACATCGCTCTGTCAGTGAACTAGAATCTGTGGACTGTCACTCTGTCAGTGAATTAGAATCTGTGGACTGTCACTCTGCCAGTGTGAACTAGAATCTGTGGACCATCACTCTGTCAGTGTGAACTAGAATCTGTGGACTTCCACTCTGTCAGTGTGAATTAGGATCTGTGGGCTGTCACTCTGTCAGTGTGAACTAGAATCTGTGGACTGTTACTCTCACTGTAAACTAGAATCTGTGGACAGTCACTCTGTCTGTGTGAACTAGAATCTTTGGACTGTCACTTTGTCAGTGTGAACTAGAATCTGTGGACAGTCACTCTGTCAGTGTGAACTAGAATCTGTGGACTGTCACTCTCAGTGTGAACTAGAATCTGTGGACAGTCTCTCTCAGTGTGAACTAGAATCTGTGGACTGACACTCTGTCAGTGTGAACTAGAATCTGTGGACCATCACTCTGTCAGTGTGAACTAGAATCTGTGGACTTCCACTCTGTCAGTGTGAACTAGGATCTGTGGGCTGTCACTGTCAATGTGAACTAGAATCTGTGGACTCTCACTCCGTCAGTGTGAACTAGAATCTGTGGACTGTCACTCTCAGTGTGAACTAGAATCTGTGGACTGTCACTCTGTCAGTGTGAACTAGAATCTGTGGACAGTCTCTCTCAGTGTGAACTAGAATCTGTGGACTGTCTCTCTCAGTGTGAACTAGAATCTGTGGACTGACACTCTGTCAGTGTGAACTAGAATCTGTGGACCATCACTCTGTCAGTGTGAACTAGAATCTGTGGACTTCCACTCTGTCAGTGTGAACTAGGATCTGTGGGCTGTCACTCTGTCAGTGTGAACTAGAATCTGTGGACTGTTACTCTCACTGTAAACTAGAATCTGTGGACAGTCACTCTGTCTGTGTGAACTAGAATCTTTGGACTGTCACTTTGTCAGTGTGAACTAGAATCTGTGGACAGTCACTCTGTCAGTGTGAACTAGAATCTGTGGACTGTCACTCTCAGTGTGAACCAGAATCTGTGGACTGTGACTCTCAGTGTGAACTAGAATCTGTGGACTGTCACTCTGTCAGTGTGAACTAGAATCTGTGGACTGTCACTCCGTCAGTGTGAACTAGAATCTGTGGACTGTCACTCTCAGTTTGAACTAGAATCTGTGGACTGTCACTCTGTCAGTGTGAACTAGAATCTTTGGACTGTCACTCTGTCAGTGTGAATTAGAATCTGTGGACTGTTACTCCATCAGTGTGAACTAGAATCTGTGGACTATCGCTCTGTCAGTGTGAACTAGAATCTGTGGACTCTCACTCCGTCAGTGTGAACTAGAATCTGTGGACTGTCACTCTCAGTTTGAACTAGAATCTGTGGACTGTCACTCTGTCAGTGTGAACTAGAATCTGTGGACAGTCTCTCTCAGTGTGAACTAGAATCTGGGGACTGTCACTCTGTCAGTGTGAACTAGAATCTGTGGACTGTCACTCTGTAAGTGTGAACTAGAATCTGTGGACTGTCTCTCTCTGTGTGAACTAGAATCTGTGGACTGTCACTCCATCAGTGTGAACTAGAATCTGTGGACAGTCACTCTCAGTGTAAACTAGAATCTGTGGACTGTCACTCTGTCAGTGAACTAGAATTTGTGGACTGTCACTCTGTCAGTGTGAACTAGGATCTTCGGGCTGTCACTCTGTCAGTGTGAACTAGAATCTGTGGACTGTCTCTCTGTCAGTGTGAACTAGAATCTGTGGACTGTCACTCTCAGTGTAAACTAGAATCTGTGCACTGTCACTCTCAGTGTGAACTAGAATCTGTGGACAGTCACTCTGTCAGTGTGAACTAGAATCTGTGGACAGTCACTCTCAGTGTAAACTAGAATCTGTGGATTGTCACTCTGTCAGTGCGAACTAGAATCTGTGGACAGTCACTCTCAGTGTAAACTAGAATCTGTGGACTCTCACACTGCCAGTGTGAACTAGAATTTGTGGAACATCACTCTGTCAGTGAACTAGAATCTGTGGACTGTCACTCTGTCAGTGAACTAGAATCTGTGGACTGTCACTCTCAGTGTGAACTAGAATCTGTGGAGTGTCACTCTGTCAGTGTGAACTAGTATCTGTGGACTGTCACTCTCAGTGTGAACTAGAATCTGTGGACTGTCACTCTGTCAGTGTGAATTAGAATCTGTGGACTGTCACTCTCAGTGTGAACTAGAATCTGTGGACAGTCACTCTCAGTGTGAACTAGAATCTGTGGACTGTCACTCCGTCAGTGAACTAGAATCTGTGGACTGTCACTGTCAATGTGAACTAGAATCTGTGGACTCTCACTCCGTCAGTGTGAACTAGAATCTGTGGACTGTCACTCTCAGTGTGAACTAGAATCTGTGGACTGTCACTCTGTCAGTGTGAACTAGAATCTGTGGACAGTCTCTCTCAGTGTGAACTAGAATCTGTGGACAGTCTCTCTCAGTGTGAACTAGAATCTGTGGACTGACACTCTGTCAGTGTGAACTAGAATCTGTGGACCATCACTCTGTCAGTGTGAACTAGAATCTGTGGACTTCCACTCTGTCAGTGTGAACTAGGATCTGTGGGCTGTCACTCTGTCAGTGTGAACTAGAATCTGTGGACTGTTACTCTCACTGTAAACTAGAATCTGTGGACAGTCACTCTGTCTGTGTGAACTAGAATCTTTGGACTGTCACTTTGTCAGTGTGAACTAGAATCTGTGGACAGTCACTCTGTCAGTGTGAACTAGAATCTGTGGACTGTCACTCTCAGTGTGAACCAGAATCTGTGGACTGTGACTCTCAGTGTGAACTAGAATCTGTGGACTGTCACTCTGTCAGTGTGAACTAGAATCTGTGGACTGTCACTCCGTCAGTGTGAACTAGAATCTGTGGACTGTCACTCTCAGTTTGAACTAGAATCTGTGGACTGTCACTCTGTCAGTGTGAACTAGAATCTTTGGACTGTCACTCTGTCAGTGTGAATTAGAATCTGCGGACTGTTACTCCATCAGTGTGAACTAGAATCTGTGGACTATCGCTCTGTCAGTGTGAACTAGAATCTGTGGACTCTCACTCCGTCAGTGTGAACTAGAATCTGTGGACTGTCACTCTCAGTTTGAACTAGAAACTGTGGACTGTCACTCTGTCAGTGTGAACTAGAATCTGTGGACAGTCTCTCTCAGTGTGAACTAGAATCTGGGGACTGTCACTCTGTCAGTGTGAACTAGAATCTGTGGACTGTCACTCTGTAAGTGTGAACTAGAATCTGTGGACTGTCTCTCTCAGTGTGAACTAGAATCTGTGGACTGTCACTCCATCAGTGTGAACTAGAATCTGTGGACAGTCACTCTCAGTGTAAACTAGAATCTGTGGACTGTCACTCTGTCAGTGAACTAGAATTTGTGGACTGTCACTCTGTCAGTGTGAACTAGGATCTTCGGGCTGTCACTCTGTCAGTGTGAACTAGAATCTGTGGACTGTCTCTCTGTCAGTGTGAACTAGAATCTGTGGACTGTCACTCTCAGTGTAAACTAGAATCTGTGCACTGTCACTCTCAGTGTGAACTAGAATCTGTGGACAGTCACTCTGTCAGTGTGAACTAGAATCTGTGGACAATCACTCTCAGTGTAAACTAGAATCTGTGGATTGTTACTCTGTCAGTGCGAACTAGAATCTGTGGACAGTCACTCTCAGTGTAAACTAGAATCTGTGGACTCTCACACTGCCAGTGTGAACTAGAATTTGTGGAACATCACTCTGTCAGTGAACTAGAATCTGTGGACTGTCACTCTGTCAGTGAACTAGAATCTGTGGACTGTCACTCTCAGTGTGAACTAGAATCTGTGGAGTGTCACTCTGTCAGTGTGAACTAGTATCTGTGGACTGTCACTCTCAGTGTGAACTAGAATCTGTGGACTGTCACTCTGTCAGTGTGAATTAGAATCTGTGGACTGTCACTCTCAGTGTGAACTAGAATCTGTGGACTGTCACTCTCAGTGTGAACTAGAATCTGTGGACTGTCTCTCCGTCAGTGAACTAGAATCTGTGGACTGTCACTCTCTCAGTGTGAACTAGATACTTTGGACTGTCACTCTGTCAGTGTGAATTAGAATCTGTGGACTGTCACTCTATCAGTGTGAACTAGAATCTGTGGTCTGTCACTCTCAGTTTGAACTAGAATCTGTGGACTGTCACTCTGTCAGTGTGAACTAGAATCTGTGGACAGTCTCTCTCAGTGTGAACTAGAATCTGTGGACAGTCTCTCTCAGTGTGAACTTGAATCTGGGGACTGTCACTCTGTCAGTGTGAACTAGAATCTGTGGACTGTCACTCTGTCAGTATGAATTAGAATCTGTGGACTGTCTCACTCAGTGTGAACTAGAATCTGTGCACTGTCACTCTCAGTGTGAACTAGAATCTGTGGACAGTCACTCTGTCAGTGCGAACTAGAATCTGTGGACAGTCACTCTCAGTGTAAACTAGAATCTGTGGACTGTCACACTGTCAGTGTGAACTAGAATTTGTGGAACATCGCCCTGTCAGTGAACTAGAATCTGTGGACTGTCACTCTGTCAGTGAACTAGAATCTGTGGACTGTCACTCTGCCAGTGTGAACTAGAATCTGTGGGCTGTCACTCTGTCAGTGTGAACTAGAATCTGTGGACTGTCTCTCTGTCAGTGTGAACTAGAATCTGTGGACTGTCACTCTCAGTGTAAACTAGAATCTGTGGACTGTCACTCTCAGTGTAAACTAGAATATGTGGACAGTTACTCTGTCAGTGTGAACTAGAATCTGTGGAAGGTCACTCTGTCAGTGTGAACTAGAATCTGTGGACTGTCACTCTGTCAGTTTGAACTAGAATCTGTGGATTGTCACTCTGTCAGCGTGTACTAGAATCTGTGGACTGTCACTCTCAGTGTAAACTAGAATCTGTGGACTGTCACTCTGTCAGTGTGAACTAGAATGTGTGGACTGTTACTCCATCAGTGTGAACTAGAATCTGTGGACAGTCACTCTGTCAGTGTGAACTAGAGTCTGTGGACTCTCACTCTGTCAGTGTGAACTAGAATCTGTGGACTGTCACTCCATCAGTGTGAACTAGAATCTGTGGACTGTCACTCTCAGTGTGAACTAGAATCTGTGGACAGTCTTTCAGTGTGAACTAGAACCTGTGGACTGTCACTCCATCAGTGTAAACTAGAATCTGTGAACTGTCACTCCGTCAGTGTAAACTAGACTCTGTGGACGGTCACTCTGTCAGTGTGAACTAGAAACTGTGGACAGTCACTCTCAGTGTGAACCAGAATCTGTGGACTGTCACTCTGTCAGTTTGAATTCGAATCTGTGGACTGTCACTCTGTCAGTGTGAACTAGAATCTTTGGACAGTCACTCTCAGTGTAAACTAGAATCTGTGCACTGTCACTCTCAGTGTGAACTAGAATCTGTGGACAGTCACTCTGTCAGTGTGAACTAGAATCTGTGGACAGTCACTCTCAGTGTAAACTAGAATCTGTGGATTGTCACTCTGTCAGTGCGAACTAGAATCTGTGGACAGTCACTCTCAGTGTAAACTAGAATCTGTGGACTCTCACACTGCCAGTGTGAACTAGAATTTGTGGAACATCACTCTGTCAGTGAACTAGAATCTGTGGACTGTCACTCTGTCAGTGAACTAGAATCTGTGGACTGTCACTCTCAGTGTGAACTAGAATCTGTGGACTGTCACTCTGGCAGTGTGAACTAGAATCTGTGGAGTGTCACTCTGTCAGTGTGAACTAGTATCTGTGGACTGTCACTCTCAGTGTGAACTAGAATCTGTGGACTGTCACTCTGGCAGTGTGAACTAGAATCTGTGGACTGTCACTCTGTCAGTGTGAATTAGAATCTGTGGACTGTCACTCTCAGTGTGAACTAGAATCTGTGGACTGTCACTCTCAGTGTGAACTAGAATCTGTGGACTGTCTCTCCGTCAGTGAACTAGAATCTGTGGACTGTCACTCTCTCAGTGTGAACTAGATACTTTGGACTGTCACTCTGTCAGTGTGAATTAGAATCTGTGGACTGTCACTCTATCAGTGTGAACTAGAATCTGTGGACTGTCACTCTCAGTTTGAACTAGAATCTGTGGACTGTCACTCTGTCAGTGTGAACTAGAATCTGTGGACAGTCTCTCTCAGTGTGAACTAGAATCTGTGGACAGTCTCTCTCAGTGTGAAATTGAATCTGGGGACTGTCACTCTGTCAGTGTGAACTAGAATCTGTGGACTGTCACTCTGTCAGTATGAACTAGAATCTGTGGACTGTCTCACTCAGTGTGAACTAGAATCTGTGCACTGTCACTCTCAGTGTGAACTAGAATCTGTGGACAGTCACTCTGTCAGTGCGAACTAGAATCTGTGGACAGTCACTCTCAGTGTAAACTAGAATCTGTGGACTGTCACACTGACAGTGTGAACTAGAATTTGTGGAACATCGCTCTGTCAGTGAACTAGAATCTGTGGACTGTCACTCTGTCAGTGAATTAGAATCTGTGGACTGTCACTCTGCCAGTGTGAACTAGAATCTGTGGGCTGTCACTCTGTCAGTGTGAACTAGAATCTGTGGACTGTCTCTCTGTCAGTGTGAACTAGAATCTGTGGACTTTCACTCTCAGTGTAAACTAGAATATGTGGACAGTCACTCTGTCAGTGTGAAATAGAATCTTTGGACTGTCACTCTGTCAGTGTGAACTAGAATCTGTGGGCAGTCACTCTCAGTGTAAACTAGAATCTGTGGACTCTCACACTGTCAGTGTGAACTAGAATTTGTGGAACATCACTCTGTCAGTGTGAACTAGAATCTGTGGACTTCCACTCTGTCAGTGTGAACTAGGATCTGTGGGCTGTCACTCTGTCAGTGTGAACTAGAATCTGTGGACTGTTACTCTCACTGTAAACTAGAATCTGTGGACAGTCACTCTGTCTGTGTGAACTAGAATCTTTGGACTGTCACTTTGTCAGTGTGAACTAGAATCTGTGGACAGTCACTCTGTCAGTGTGAACTAGAATCTGTGGACTGTCACTCTCAGTGTGAACCAGAATCTGTGGACTGTGACTCTCAGTGTGAACTAGAATCTGTGGACTGTCACTCTGTCAGTGTGAACTAGAATCTGTGGACTGTCACTCTGTCAGTGTGAATTAGAATCTGTTGACAGTCACTCTCTCAGTGTGAACTAGATTCTTTGGACTGTCACTCTGTCAGTGTGAATTAGAATCTGTGGACTGTTACTCCATCAGTGTGAACTAGAATCTGTGGACTATCGCTCTGTCAGTGTGAACTAGAATCTGTGGACTCTCACTCCGTCAGTGTGAACTAGAATCTGTGGACTGTCACTCTCAGTTTGAACTAGAATCTGTGGACTGTCACTCTGTCAGTGTGAACTAGAATCTGCGGACAGTCTCTCTCAGTGTGAACTAGAATCTGTGGACAGTCTCTCTCAGTGTGAACTAGAATCTGGGGACTGTCACTCTGTCAGTGTGAACTAGAATCTGTGGACTGTCACTCTGTAAGTGTGAACTAGAATCTGTGGACTGTCTCTCTCAGTGTGAACTAGAATCTGTGGACTGTCACTCCATCAGTGTGAACTAGAATCTGTGGACAGTCACTCTCAGTGTAAACTAGAATCTGTGGACTGTCACTCTGTCAGTGAACTAGAATTTGTGGACTGTCACTCTGTCAGTGTGAACTAGGATCTTCGGGCTGTCACTCTGTCAGTGTGAACTAGAATCTGTGGACTGTCTCTCTGTCAGTGTGAACTAGAATCTGTGGACTGTCACTCTCAGTGTAAACTAGAATCTGTGCACTGTCACTCTCAGTGTGAACTAGAATCTGTGGACAGTCACTCTGTCAGTGTGAACTAGAATCTGTGGACAGTCACTCTCAGTGTAAACTAGAATCTGTGGATTGTCACTCTGTCAGTGCGAACTAGAATCTGTGGACAGTCACTCTCAGTGTAAACTAGAATCTGTGGACTCTCACACTGCCAGTGTGAACTAGAATTTGTGGTACATCATTCTGTCAGTGAACTAGAATCTGTGGACTGTCACTCTGTCAGTGAACTAGAATCTGTGGACTGTCACTCTCAGTGTGAACTAGAATCTGTGGACTGTCACTCTGGCAGTGTGAACTAGAATCTGTGGAGTGTCACTCTGTCAGTGTGAACTAGTATCTGTGGACTGTCACTCTCAGTGTGAACTAGAATCTGTGGACTGTCACTCTGGCAGTGTGAACTAGAATCTGTGGACTGTCACTCTGTCAGTGTGAATTAGAATCTGTGGACTGTCACTCTCAGTGTGAACTAGAATCTGTGGACTGTCACTCTCAGTGTGAACTAGAATCTGTGGACTGTCTCTCCGTCAGTGAACTAGAATCTGTGGACTGTCACTCTCTCAGTGTGAACTAGATACTTTGGACTGTCACTCTGTCAGTGTGAATTAGAATCTGTGGACTGTCACTCTATCAGTGTGAACTAGAATCTGTGGACTGTCACTCTCAGTTTGAACTAGAATCTGTGGACTGTCACTCTGTCAGTGTGAACTAGAATCTGTGGACAGTCTCTCTCAGTGTGAACTAGAATCTGTGGACAGTCTCTCTCAGTGTGAAATTGAATCTGGGGACTGTCACTCTGTCAGTGTGAACTAGAATCTGTGGACTGTCACTCTGTCAGTATGAACTAGAATCTGTGGACTGTCTCACTCAGTGTGAACTAGAATCTGTGCACTGTCACTCTCAGTGTAAACTAGAATCTGTGGACTGTCACACTGACAGTGTGAACTAGAATTTGTGGAACATCGCTCTGTCAGTGAACTAGAATCTGTGGACTGTCACTCTGTCAGTGAATTAGAATCTGTGGACTGTCACTCTGCCAGTGTGAACTAGAATCTGTGGGCTGTCACTCTGTCAGTGTGAACTAGAATCTGTGGACTGTCTCTCTGTCAGTGTGAACTAGAATCTGTGGACTGTCACTCTGTCAGTATGAACTAGAATCTGTGGACTGTCTCACTCAGTGTGAACTAGAATCTGTGCACTGTCACTCTCAGTGTGAACTAGAATCTGTGGACAGTCACTCTGTCAGTGCGAACTAGAATCTGTGGACAGTCTCTCTCAGTGTGAAATTGAATCTGGGGACTGTCACTCTGTCAGTGTGAACTAGAATCTGTGGACTGTCACTCTGTCAGTATGAACTAGAATCTGTGGACTGTCTCACTCAGTGTGAACTAGAATCTGTGCACTGTCACTCTCAGTGTGAACTAGAATCTGTGGACAGTCACTCTGTCAGTGCGAACTAGAATCTGTGGACAGTCACTCTCAGTGTAAACTAGAATCTGTGGACTGTCACACTGACAGTGTGAACTAGAATTTGTGGAACATCGCTCTGTCAGTGAACTAGAATCTGTGGACTGTCACTCTGTCAGTGAATTAGAATCTGTGGACTGTCACTCTGCCAGTGTGAACTAGAATCTGTGGGCTGTCACTCTGTCAGTGTGAACTAGAATCTGTGGACTGTCTCTCTGTCAGTGTGAACTAGAATCTGTGGACTTTCACTCTCAGTGTAAACTAGAATATGTGGACAGTCACTCTGTCAGTGTGAAATAGAATCTTTGGACTGTCACTCTGTCAGTGTGAACTAGAATCTGTGGGCAGTCACTCTCAGTGTAAACTAGAATCTGTGGACTCTCACACTGTCAGTGTGAACTAGAATTTGTGGAACATCACTCTGTCAGTGTGAACTAGAATCTGTGGACTTCCACTCTGTCAGTGTGAACTAGGATCTGTGGGCTGTCACTCTGTCAGTGTGAACTAGAATCTGTGGACTGTTACTCTCACTGTAAACTAGAATCTGTGGACAGTCACTCTGTCTGTGTGAACTAGAATATTTGGACTGTCACTTTGTCAGTGTGAACTAGAATCTGTGGACAGTCACTCTGTCAGTGTGAACTAGAATCTGTGGACTGTCACTCTCAGTGTGAACCAGAATCTGTGGACTGTGACTCTCAGTGTGAACTAGAATCTGTGGACTGTCACTCTGTCAGTGTGAACTAGAATCTGTGGACTGTCACTCTGTCAGTGTGAATTAGAATCTGTTGACAGTCACTCTCTCAGTGTGAACTAGATTCTTTGGACTGTCACTCTGTCAGTGTGAATTAGAATCTGTGGACTGTTACTCCATCAGTGTGAACTAGAATCTGTGGACTATCGCTCTGTCAGTGTGAACTAGAATCTGTGGACTCTCACTCCGTCAGTGTGAACTAGAATCTGTGGACTGTCACTCTCAGTTTGAACTAGAATCTGTGGATTGTCACTCTGTCAGTGTGAACTAGAATCTGCGGACAGTCTCTCTCAGTGTGAACTAGAATCTGTGGACAGTCTCTCTCAGTGTGAACTAGAATCTGGGGACTGTCACTCTGTCAGTGTGAACTAGAATCTGTGGACTGTCACTCTGTAAGTGTGAACTAGAATCTGTGGACTGTCTCTCTCAGTGTGAACTAGAATCTGTGGACTGTCACTCCATCAGTGTGAACTAGAATCTGTGGACAGTCACTCTCAGTGTAAACTAGAATCTGTGGACTGTCACTCTGTCAGTGAACTAGAATTTGTGGACTGTCACTCTGTCAGTGTGAACTAGGATCTTCGGGCTGTCACTCTGTCAGTGTGAACTAGAATCTGTGGACTGTCTCTCTGTCAGTGTGAACTAGAATCTGTGGACTGTCACTCTCAGTGTAAACTAGAATCTGTGCACTGTCACTCTCAGTGTGAACTAGAATCTGTGGACAGTCACTCTGTCAGTGTGAACTAGAATCTGTGGACAGTCACTCTCAGTGTAAACTAGAATCTGTGGATTGTCACTCTGTCAGTGCGAACTAGAATCTGTGGACAGTCACTCTCAGTGTAAACTAGAATCTGTGGACTCTCACACTGCCAGTGTGAACTAGAATTTGTGGTACATCATTCTGTCAGTGAACTAGAATCTGTGGACTGTCACTCTGTCAGTGAACTAGAATCTGTGGACTGTCACTCTCAGTGTGAACTAGAATCTGTGGACTGTCACTCTGGCAGTGTGAACTAGAATCTGTGGAGTGTCACTCTGTCAGTGTGAACTAGTATCTGTGGACTGTCACTCTCAGTGTGAACTAGAATCTGTGGACTGTCACTCTGGCAGTGTGAACTAGAATCTGTGGACTGTCACTCTGTCAGTGTGAATTAGAATCTGTGGACTGTCACTCTCAGTGTGAACTAGAATCTGTGGACAGTCACTCTCAGTGTGAACTAGAATCTGTGGACTGTCTCTCCGTCAGTGAACTAGAATCTGTGGACTGTCACTCTCTCAGTGTGAACTAGATACTTTGGACTGTCACTCTGTCAGTGTGAATTAGAATCTGTGGACTGTCACTCTATCAGTGTGAACTAGAATCTGTGGACTGTCACTCTCAGTTTGAACTAGAATCTGTGGACTGTCACTCTGTCAGTGTGAACTAGAATCTGTGGACAGTCTCTCTCAGTGTGAACTAGAATCTGTGGACAGTCTCTCTCAGTGTGAAATTGAATCTGGGGACTGTCACTCTGTCAGTGTGAACTAGAATCTGTGGACTGTCACTCTGTCAGTATGAACTAGAATCTGTGGACTGTCTCACTCAGTGTGAACTAGAATCTGTGCACTGTCACTCTCAGTGTGAACTAGAATCTGTGGACAGTCACTCTGTCAGTGCGAACTAGAATCTGTGGGCAGTCACTCTCAGTGTAAACTAGAATCTGTGGACTGTCACACTGACAGTGTGAACTAGAATTTGTGGAACATCGCTCTGTCAGTGAACTAGAATCTGTGGACTGTCACTCTGTCAGTGAATTAGAATCTGTGGACTGTCACTCTGCCAGTGTGAACTAGAATCTGTGGGCTGTCACTCTGTCAGTGTGAACTAGAATCTGTGGACTGTCTCTCTGTCAGTGTGAACTAGAATCTGTGGACTTTCACTCTCAGTGTAAACTAGAATATGTGGACAGTCACTCTGTCAGTGTGAAATAGAATCTTTGGACTGTCACTCTGTCAGTGTGAACTAGAATCTGTGGGCAGTCACTCTCAGTGTAAACTAGAATCTGTGGACTGTCACTCTGTCAGTGTGAAGTAGAATCTGTGGACAGTCACTCAGTGTAAACTAGAATCTGTGGACTCTCACACTGTCAGTGTGAACTAGAATTTGTGGAACATCACTCTGTCAGTGAACTAGAATCTGTGGACTGTCACTCTCAGTGTAAACTAGAATCTGTGGACTGTCACACTGTCAGTGTGAACTAGAATTTGTGGAACGTCACTCTGTCAGTGAACTAGAATCTGTGGACTGTCACTCTGTCAGTGAACTAGAATGTGTGGACTGTCACTCTCAGTGTGATCTAGAATCTGTGGACTGTCACTCTGTCAGTGTGAACTAGAATCTGTGGACTGTCACTCTCAGTGTGAAATAGAATCTGTGGACTGTCACTCTGTCAGTGTGAACTAGAATCTGTGGACTGTCACTCTCAGTGTAAACTAGAATCTGTGGACTCTCACACTGTCAGTGTGAACTAGAATCTGTGGACTGTCACTCTGTCAGTGTGAACGAGAATCTGTGGACTGTCACTCTCAGTGTGAACTAGAATCTGTGGACTGTCACTCTGTCAGTGTGAACTAGAATCTGTGGACTGTCACTCTGTCAGTGTGAACTAGAATCTGTGGACTGTCACTCTGTCAGTGCGAACTAGAATCTGTGGACAGTCACTCTGTCAGTGCGAACTAGAATCTGTGGACAGTCTCTCTCAGTGTGAACTAGAATCTGTGGACAGTCACTCCGTCAGTGTGAACTAGATTCTGTGGACTGTCACTCTCTCAGTGTGAACTAGAATCTGTGGACTGTCACTCCGTCAGTGTTAACTAGAATCTGTGGACAGTCACTCTCAGTGTAAACTAGAATCTGTGGACTGTCACTCTCTCAGTGTGAACTAGAATCTGTGGACAGTCACCCTCAGTGTGAACTAGAATCTGTGGACTGTCACTCCATCAGTGAACTAGAATCTGTGGACTGTCACTCTGTCAGTGTGAACTAGATTCTGTGGACTGTCACTCTGTCAGTGTGAACTAGAATCTGTGGACTGTCACTCTGTCAGTGTGAACTAGAACCTGTGGACTGTCACTCTCAGTTTGAACTATAATCTGTGGACTGTCACTAAGTCAGTGTGAACTAGAATCTGTGGACAGTCTCTCTCAGTGTGAACTAGAATCTGTGGGCAATCTCTCTCAGTGTGAACTAGAATCTGTGGCCTGTCACTCTGTCAGTGTGAACTAGAATCTGTGGACTGTCTCTCTCAGTGTGAACTAGAATCTGTGGACTGTCACTCTGTCAGTGTGAACTAGAATCTGTGGACTGTCACTCTGTCAGTGTGAACTAGAATCTGTGGACTGTCACTCTCAATGTGAACTAGAATCTGTGGACTGCCACTCTGTCAGTGTGAACTAGAATCTGTGGACTGTCACTCTCAGTTTGAACTAGAATCTGTGGACTGTCACTCTCAGTTTGAACTAGAATCTGTGGACTGTCACTCTGTCAGTGTGAACTAGAATCTGTGGACAGTCTCTCTCAGTGTGAACTAGAATCTGTGGACAGTCTCTCTCAGTGTGAAATTGAATCTGGGGACTGTCACTCTGTCAGTGTGAACTAGAATCTGTGGACTGTCACTCTGTCAGTATGAACTAGAATCTGTGGACTGTCTCACTCAGTGTGAACTAGAATCTGTGCATTGTCACTCTCAGTGTGAACTAGAATCTGTGGACAGTCACTCTGTCAGTGCGAACTAGAATCTGTGGACAGTCACTCTCAGTGTAAACTAGAATCTGTGGACTGTCACACTGACAGTGTGAACTAGAATTTGTGGAACATCGCTCTGTCAGTGAACTAGAATCTGTGGACTGTCACTCTGTCAGTGAATTAGAATCTGTGGACTGTCACTCTGCCAGTGTGAACTAGAATCTGTGGGCTGTCACTCTGTCAGTGTGAACTAGAATCTGTGGACTGTCTCTCTGTCAGTGTGAACTAGAATCTGTGGACTTTCACTCTCAGTGTAAACTAGAATATGTGGACAGTCACTCTGTCAGAGTGAAATAGAATCTTTGGACTGTCACTCTGTCAGTGTGAACTAGAATCTGTGGGCAGTCACTCTCAGTGTAAACTAGAATCTGTGGACTGTCACTCTGTCAGTGTGAAGTAGAATCTGTGGACAGTCACTCAGTGTAAACTAGAATCTGTGGACTCTCACACTGTCAGTGTGAACTAGAATTTGTGGAACATCACTCTGTCAGTGTGAACTAGAATCTGTGGACTTCCACTCTGTCAGTGTGAACTAGGATCTGTGGGCTGTCACTCTGTCAGTGTGAACTAGAATCTGTGGACTGTTACTCTCACTGTAAACTAGAATCTGTGGACAGTCACTCTGTCTGTGTGAACTAGAATCTTTGGACTGTCACTTTGTCAGTGTGAACTAGAATCTGTGGACAGTCACTCTGTCAGTGTGAACTAGAATCTGTGGACTGTCACTCTCAGTGGGAACCAGAATCTGTGGACTGTGACTCTCAGTGTGAACTAGAATCTGTGGACTGTCACTCTGTCAGTGTGAACTAGAATCTGTGGACTGTCACTCTGTCAGTGTGAATTAGAATCTGTTGACAGTCACTCTCTCAGTGTGAACTAGATTCTTTGGACTGTCACTCTGTCAGTGTGAATTAGAATCTGTGGACTGTTACTCCATCAGTGTGAACTAGAATCTGTGGACTATCGCTCTGTCAGTGTGAACTAGAATCTGTGGACTCTCACTCCGTCAGTGTGAACTAGAATCTGTGGACTGTCACACTCAGTTTGAACTAGAATCTGTGGACTGTCACTCTGTCAGTGTGAACTAGAATCTGCGGACAGTCTCTCTCAGTGTGAACTAGAATCTGTGGACAGTCTCTCTCAGTGTGAACTAGAATCTGGGGACTGTCACTCTGTCAGTGTGAACTAGAATCTGTGGACTGTCACTCTGTAAGTGTGAACTAGAATCTGTGGACTGTCTCTCTCAGTGTGAACTAGAATCTGTGGACTGTCACTCCATCAGTGTGAACTAGAATCTGTGGACAGTCACTCTCAGTGTAAACTAGAATCTGTGGACTGTCACTCTGTCAGTGAACTAGAATTTGTGGACTGTCACTCTGTCAGTGTGAACTAGGATCTTCGGGCTGTCACTCTGTCAGTGTGAACTAGAATCTGTGGACTGTCTCTCTGTCAGTGTGAACTAGAATCTGTGGACTGTCACTCTCAGTGTAAACTAGAATCTGTGCACTGTCACTCTCAGTGTGAACTAGAATCTGTGGACAGTCACTCTGTCAGTGTGAACTAGAATCTGTGGACAGTCACTCTCAGTGTAAACTAGAATCTGTGGATTGTCACTCTGTCAGTGCGAACTAGAATCTGTGGACAGTCACTCTCAGTGTAAACTAGAATCTGTGGACTCTCACACTGCCAGTGTGAACTAGAATTTGTGGAACATCACTCTGTCAGTGAACTAGAATCTGTGGACTGTCACTCTGTCAGTGAACTAGAATCTGTGGACTGTCACTCTCAGTGTGAACTAGAATCTGTGGACTGTCACTCTGTCAGTGTGAACTAGTATCTGTGGACTGTCACTCTCAGTGTGAACTAGAATCTGTGGACTGTCACTCTGGCAGTGTGAACTAGAATCTGTGGACTGTCACTCTGTCAGTGTGAATTAGAATCTGTGGACTGTCACTCTCAGTGTGAACTAGAATCTGTGGACTGTCACTCTCAGTGTGAACTAGAATCTGTGGACTGTCTCTCCGTCAGTGAACTAGAATCTGTGGACTGTCACTCTCTCAGTGTGAACTAGATACTTTGGACTGTCACTCTGTCAGTGTGAATTAGAATCTGTGGACTGTCACTCTATCAGTGTGAACTAGAATCTGTGGACTGTCACTCTCAGTTTGAACTAGAATCTGTGGACTGTCACTCTGTCAGTGTGAACTAGAATCTGTGGACAGTCTCTCTCAGTGTGAACTAGAATCTGTGGACAGTCTCTCTCAGTGTGAAATTGAATCTGGGGACTGTCACTCTGTCAGTGTGAACTAGAATCTGTGGACTGTCACTCTGTCAGTATGAACTAGAATCTGTGGACTGTCTCACTCAGTGTGAACTAGAATCTGTGCACTGTCACTCTCAGTGTGAACTAGAATCTGTGGACAGTCACTCTGTCAGTGCGAACTAGAATCTGTGGACAGTCACTCTCAGTGTAAACTAGAATCTGTGGACTGTCACACTGACAGTGTGAACTAGAATTTGTGGAACATCGCTCTGTCAGTGAACTAGAATCTGTGGACTGTCACTCTGCCAGTGTGAACTAGAATCTGTGGGCTGTCACTCTGTCAGTGTGAACTAGAATCTGTGGACTGTCTCTCTGTCAGTGTGAACTAGAATCTGTGGACTTTCACTCTCAGTGTAAACTAGAATATGTGGACAGTCACTCTGTCAGTGTGAAATAGAATATGTGGACAGTTACTCTGTCAGTGTGAAATAGAATCTTTGGACTGTCACTCTGTCAGTGTGAACTAGAATCTGTGGGCAGTCACTCCCAGTGTAAACTAGAATCTGTGGGCTGTCACTCTGTCAGTGAACTAGATTCTGTGGACTGTCAGTCTGTCAGTGTGAACTAGAATCTGTGGACTGTCACTCCGTCAGTGTGAACTAGAATCTGTTGACAGTCACTCTCAGTGTGAACTAGAGTCTGTGGACTGTCACTCTGTCAGTGTGAACTAGAATCTGTGGAAGGTCACTCTGTCAGTGTGAACTAGAATCTGTGGACTGTCACTCTGTCAGTTTGAACTAGAATCTGTGGATTGTCACTCTGTCAGCGTGTACTAGAATCTGTGGACTGTCACTCTCAGTGTAAACTAGAATCTGTGGACTGTCACTCTGTCAGTGTGAACTAGAATGTGTGGACTGTTACTCCATCAGTGTGAACTAGAATCTGTGGACAGTCACTCTGTCAGTGTGAACTAGAGTCTGTGGACTCTCACTCTGTCAGTGTGAACTAGAATCTGTGGACTGTCACTCCATCAGTGTGAACTAGAATCTGTGGACTGTCACTCTCAGTGTGAACTAGAATCTGTGGACAGTCTTTCAGTGTGAACTAGAACCTGTGGACTGTCACTCCATCAGTGTAAACTAGAATCTGTGAACTGTCACTCCGTCAGTGTAAACTAGACTCTGTGGACGGTCACTCTGTCAGTGTGAACTAGAAACTGTGGACAGTCACTCTCAGTGTGAACCAGAATCTGTGGACTGTCACTCTGTCAGTTTGAATTCGAATCTGTGGACTGTCACTCTGTCAGTGTGAACTAGAATCTTTGGATTGTCTCTCTCAGTGTAAACTAGAATCTGTGGACTGTCACTCTGTCAGTGTGAACTAGAATCTGTGGACAGTCTCTCTCAGTGTGAACTAGAATCTATGGACAGTCACTCTCAGTGTGAACTAGAATCTGTGGACTGTCACTCCGTCAGTGAATTAGAATCTGTGGACTGTCACTGTCAATGTGAACTAGAATCTGTGGACTCTCACTCCGTCAGTGTGAACTAGAATCTGTGGACTGTCACTCTCAGTGTGAACTAGAATCTGTGGACTGTCACTCTGTCAGTGTGAACTAGAATCTGTGGACAGTCTCTCTCAGTGTGAACTAGAATCTGTGGACAGTCTCTCTCAGTGTGAACTAGAATCTGTGGACTGACACTCTGTCAGTGTGAACTAGAATCTGTGGACCATCACTCTGTCAGTGTGAACTAGAATCTGTGGACTTCCACTCTGTCAGTGTGAACTAGGATCTGTGGGCTGTCACTCTGTCAGTGTGAACTAGAATCTGTGGACTGTTACTCTCACTGTAAACTAGAATCTGTGGACAGTCACTCTGTCTGTGTGAACTAGAATCTTTGGACTGTCACTTTGTCAGTGTGAACTAGAATCTGTGGACAGTCACTCTGTCAGTGTGAACTAGAATCTGTGGACTGTCACTCTCAGTGTGAACCAGAATCTGTGGACTGTGACTCTCAGTGTCAACTAGAATCTGTGGACTGTCACTCTGTCAGTGTGAACTAGAATCTGTGGACTGTCACTCTGTCAGTGTGAATTAGAATCTGTTGACAGTCACTCTCTCAGTGTGAACTAGATTTTTTGGACTGTCACTCTGTCAGTGTGAATTAGAATCAGTGGACTGTTACTCCATCAGTGTGAACTAGAATCTGTGGACTATCGCTCTGTCAGTGTGAACTAGAATCTGTGGACTCTCACTCCGTCAGTGTGAACTAGAATCTGTGGACTGTCACTCTCAGTTTGAACTAGAATCTGTGGACTGTCACTCTGTCAGTGTGAACTAGAATCTGCGGACAGTCTCTCTCAGTGTGAACTAGAATCTGTGGACAGTCTCTCTCAGTGTGAACTAGAATCTGGGGACTGTCACTCTGTCAGTGTGAACTAGAATCTGTGGACTGTCACTCTGTAAGTGTGAACTAGAATCTGTGGACTGTCTCTCTCAGTGTGAACTAGAATCTGTGGACTGTCACTCCATCAGTGTGAACTAGAATCTGTGGACAGTCACTCTCAGTGTAAACTAGAATCTGTGGACTGTCACTCTGTCAGTGAACTAGAATTTGTGGACTGTCACTCTGTCAGTGTGAACTAGGATCTTCGGGCTGTCACTCTGTCAGTGTGAACTAGAATCTGTGGACTGTCTCTCTGTCAGTGTGAACTAGAATCTGTGGACTGTCACTCTCAGTGTAAACTAGAATCTGTGCACTGTCACTCTCAGTGTGAACTAGAATCTGTGGACAGTCACTCTGTCAGTGTGAACTAGAATCTGTGGACAGTCACTCTCAGTGTAAACTAGAATCTGTGGATTGTCACTCTGTCAGTGCGAACTAGAATCTGTGGACAGTCACTCTCAGTGTAAACTAGAATCTGTGGACTCTCACACTGCCAGTGTGAACTAGAATTTGTGGAACATCACTCTGTCAGTGAACTAGAATCTGTGGACTGTCACTCTGTCAGTGAACTAGAATCTGTGGACTGTCACTCTCAGTGTGAACTAGAATCTGTGGACTGTCACTCTGGCAGTGTGAACTAGAATCTGTGGAGTGTCACTCTGTCAGTGTGAACTAGTATCTGTGGACTGTCACTCTCAGTGTGAACTAGAATCTGTGGACTGTCACTCTGGCAGTGTGAACTAGAATCTGTGGACTGTCACTCTGTCAGTGTGAATTAGAATCTGTGGACTGTCACTCTCAGTGTGAACTAGAATCTGTGGACTGTCACTCTCAGTGTGAACTAGAATCTGTGGACTGTCTCTCCGTCAGTGAACTAGAATCTGTGGACTGTCACTCTCTCAGTGTGAACTAGATACTTTGGACTGTCACTCTGTCAGTGTGAATTAGAATCTGTGGACTGTCACTCTATCAGTGTGAACTAGAATCTGTGGACTGTCACTCTCAGTTTGAACTAGAATCTGTGGACTGTCACTCTGTCAGTGTGAACTAGAATCTGTGGACAGTCTCTCTCAGTGTGAACTAGAATCTGTGGACAGTCTCTCTCAGTGTGAAATTGAATCTGGGGACTGTCACTCTGTCAGTGTGAACTAGAATCTGTGGACTGTCACTCTGTCAGTATGAACTAGAATCTGTGGACTGTCTCACTCAGTGTGAACTAGAATCTGTGCACTGTCACTCTCAGTGTGAACTAGAATCTGTGGACAGTCACTCTGTCAGTGCGAACTAGAATCTGTGGACAGTCACTCTCAGTGTAAACTAGAATCTGTGGACTGTCACACTGACAGTGTGAACTAGAATTTGTGGAACATCGCTCTGTCAGTGAACTAGAATCTGTGGACTGTCACTCTGTCAGTGAATTAGAATCTGTGGACTGTCACTCTGCCAGTGTGAACTAGAATCTGTGGGCTGTCACTCTGTCAGTGTGAACTAGAATCTGTGGACTGTCTCTCTGTCAGTGTGAACTAGAATCTGTGGACTTTCACTCTCAGTGTAAACTAGAATATGTGGACAGTCACTCTGTCAGTGTGAAATAGAATCTTTGGACTGTCACTCTGTCAGTGTGAACTAGAATCTGTGGGCAGTCACTCTCAGTGTAAACTAGAATCTGTGGACTGTCACTCTGTCAGTGTGAAGTAGAATCTGTGGACAGTCACTCAGTGTAAACTAGAATCTGTGGACTCTCACACTGTCAGTGTGAACTAGAATTTGTGGAACATCACTCTGTCAGTGTGAACTAGAATCTGTGGACTTCCACTCTGTCAGTGTGAACTAGGATCTGTGGGCTGTCACTCTGTCAGTGTGAACTAGAATCTGTGGACTGTTACTCTCACTGTAAACTAGAATCTGTGGACAGTCACTCTGTCTGTGTGAACTAGAATCTTTGGACTGTCACTTTGTCAGTGTGAACTAGAATCTGTGGACAGTCACTCTGTCAGTGTGAACTAGAATCTGTGGACTGTCACTCTCAGTGTGAACCAGAATCTGTGGACTGTGACTCTCAGTGTGAACTAGAATCTGTGGACTGTCACTCTGTCAGTGTGAACTAGAATCTGTGGACTGTCACTCTGTCAGTGTGAATTAGAATCTGTTGACAGTCACTCTCTCAGTGTGAACGAGATTCTTTGGACTGTCACTCTGTCAGTGTGAATTAGAATCTGTGGACTGTTACTCCATCAGTGTGAACTAGAATCTGTGGACTATCGCTCTGTCAGTGTGAACTAGAATCTGTGGACTCTCACTCCGTCAGTGTGAACTAGAATCTGTGGACTGTCACTCTCAGTTTGAACTAGAATCTGTGGACTGTCACTCTGTCAGTGTGAACTAGAATCTGCGGACAGTCTCTCTCAGTGTGAACTAGAATCTGTGGACAGTCTCTCTCAGTGTGAACTAGAATCTGGGGACTGTCACTCTGTCAGTGTGAACTAGAATCTGTGGACTGTCACTCTGTAAGTGTGAACTAGAATCTGTGGACTGTCTCTCTCAGTGTGAACTAGAATCTGTGGACTGTCACTCCATCAGTGTGAACTAGAATCTGTGGACAGTCACTCTCAGTGTAAACTAGAATCTGTGGACTGTCACTCTGTCAGTGAACTAGAATTTGTGGACTGTCACTCTGTCAGTGTGAACTAGGATCTTCGGGCTGTCACTCTGTCAGTGTGAACTAGAATCTGTGGACTGTCTCTCTGTCAGTGTGAACTAGAATCTGTGGACTGTCACTCTCAGTGTAAACTAGAATCTGTGCACTGTCACTCTCAGTGTGAACTAGAATCTGTGGACAGTCACTCTGTCAGTGTGAACTAGAATCTGTGGACAGTCACTCTCAGTGTAAACTAGAATCTGTGGATTGTCACTCTGTCAGTGCGAACTAGAATCTGTGGACAGTCACTCTCAGTGTAAACTAGAATCTGTGGACTCTCACACTGCCAGTGTGAACTAGAATTTGTGGTACATCATTCTGTCAGTGAACTAGAATCTGTGGACTGTCACTCTGTCAGTGAACTAGAATCTGTGGACTGTCACTCTCAGTGTGAACTAGAATCTGTGGACTGTCACTCTGGCAGTGTGAACTAGAATCTGTGGAGTGTCACTCTGTCAGTGTGAACTAGTATCTGTGGACTGTCACTCTCAGTGTGAACTAGAATCTGTGGACTGTCACTCTGGCAGTGTGAACTAGAATCTGTGGACTGTCACTCTGTCAGTGTGAATTAGAATCTGTGGACTGTCACTCTCAGTGTGAACTAGAATCTGTGGACTGTCACTCTCAGTGTGAACTAGAATCTGTGGACTGTCTCTCCGTCAGTGAACTAGAATCTGTGGACTGTCACTCTCTCAGTGTGAACTAGATACTTTGGACTGTCACTCTGTCAGTGTGAATTAGAATCTGTGGACTGTCACTCTATCAGTGTGAATTGGAATCTGTGGACTGTCACTCTCAGTTTGAACTAGAATCTGTGGACTGTCACTCTGTCAGTGTGAACTAGAATCTGTGGACAGTCTCTCTCAGTGTGAACTAGAATCTGTGGACAGTCTCTCTCAGTGTGAAATTGAATCTGGGGACTGTCACTCTGTCAGTGTGAACTAGAATCTGTGGACTGTCACTCTGTCAGTATGAACTAGAATCTGTGGACTGTCTCACTCAGTGTGAACTAGAATCTGTGCACTGTCACTCTCAGTGTGAACTAGAATCTGTGGACAGTCACTCTGTCAGTGCGAACTAGAATCTGTGGGCAGTCACTCTCAGTGTAAACTAGAATCTGTGGACTGTCACACTGACAGTGTGAACTAGAATTTGTGGAACATCGCTCTGTCAGTGAACTAGAATCTGTGGACTGTCACTCTGTCAGTGAATTAGAATCTGTGGACTGTCACTCTGCCAGTGTGAACTAGAATCTGTGGGCTGTCACTCTGTCAGTGTGAACTAGAATCTGTGGACTGTCTCTCTGTCAGTGTGAACTAGAATCTGTGGACTTTCACTCTCAGTGTAAACTAGAATATGTGGACAGTCACTCTGTCAGTGTGAAATAGAATCTTTGGACTGTCACTCTGTCAGTGTGAACTAGAATCTGTGGGCAGTCACTCTCAGTGTAAACTAGAATCTGTGGACTGTCACTCTGTCAGTGTGAAGTAGAATCTGTGGACAGTCACTCAGTGTAAACTAGAATCTGTGGACTCTCACACTGTCAGTGTGAACTAGAATTTGTGGAACATCACTCTGTCAGTGAACTAGAATCTGTGGACTGTCACTCTCAGTGTAAACTAGAATCTGTGGACTGTCACACTGTCAGTGTGAACTAGAATTTGTGGAACGTCACTCTGTCAGTGAACTAGAATCTGTGGACTGTCACTCTGTCAGTGAACTAGAATGTGTGGACTGTCACTCTCAGTGTGATCTAGAATCTGTGGACTGTCACTCTGTCAGTGTGAACTAGAATCTGTGGACTGTCACTCTCAGTGTGAAATAGAATCTGTGGACTGTCACTCTGTCAGTGTGAACTAGAATCTGTGGACTGTCACTCTCAGTGTAAACTAGAATCTGTGGACTCTCACACTGTCAGTGTGAACTAGAATCTGTGGACTGTCACTCTGTCAGTGTGAACGAGAATCTGTGGACTGTCACTCTCAGTGTGAACTAGAATCTGTGGACTGTCACTCTGTCAGTGTGAACTAGAATCTGTGGACTGTCACTCTGTCAGTGTGAACTAGAATCTGTGGACTGTCACTCTGTCAGTGCGAACTAGAATCTGTGGACAGTCACTCTGTCAGTGCGAACTAGAATCTGTGGACAGTCTCTCTCAGTGTGAACTAGAATCTGTGGACTGTCACTCCGTCAGTGTGAACTAGATTCTGTGGACTGTCACTCTCTCAGTGTGAACTAGAATCTGTGGACTGTCACTCCGTCAGTGTTAACTAGAATCTGTGGACAGTCACTCTCAGTGTAAACTAGAATCTGTGGACTGTCACTCTCTCAGTGTGAACTAGAATCTGTGGACAGTCACCCTCAGTGTGAACTAGAATCTGTGGACTGTCACTCCATCAGTGAACTAGAATCTGTGGACTGTCACTCTGTCAGTGTGAACTAGATTCTGTGGACTGTCACTCTGTCAGTGTGAACTAGAATCTGTGGACTGTCACTCTGTCAGTGTGAACTAGAACCTGTGGACTGTCACTCTCAGTTTGAACTATAATCTGTGGACTGTCACTAAGTCAGTGTGAACTAGAATCTGTGGACAGTCTCTCTCAGTGTGAACTAGAATCTGTGGGCAATCTCTCTCAGTGTGAACTAGAATCTGTGGCCTGTCACTCTGTCAGTGTGAACTAGAATCTGTGGACTGTCTCTCTCAGTGTGAACTAGAATCTGTGGACTGTCACTCTGTCAGTGTGAACTAGAATCTGTGGACTGTCACTCTGTCAGTGTGAACTAGAATCTGTGGACTGTCACTCTCAATGTGAACTAGAATCTGTGGACTGCCACTCTGTCAGTGTGAACTAGAATCTGTGGACTGTCACTCTCAGTTTGAACTAGAATCTGTGGACTGTCACTCTCAGTTTGAACTAGAATCTGTGGACTGTCACTCTGTCAGTGTGAACTAGAATCTGTGGACAGTCTCTCTCAGTGTGAACTAGAATCTGTGGACAGTCTCTCTCAGTGTGAAATTGAATCTGGGGACTGTCACTCTGTCAGTGTGAACTAGAATCTGTGGACTGTCACTCTGTCAGTATGAACTAGAATCTGTGGACTGTCTCACTCAGTGTGAACTAGAATCTGTGCATTGTCACTCTCAGTGTGAACTAGAATCTGTGGACAGTCACTCTGTCAGTGCGAACTAGAATCTGTGGACAGTCACTCTCAGTGTAAACTAGAATCTGTGGACTGTCACACTGACAGTGTGAACTAGAATTTGTGGAACATCGCTCTGTCAGTGAACTAGAATCTGTGGACTGTCACTCTGTCAGTGAATTAGAATCTGTGGACTGTCACTCTGCCAGTGTGAACTAGAATCTGTGGGCTGTCACTCTGTCAGTGTGAACTAGAATCTGTGGACTGTCTCTCTGTCAGTGTGAACTAGAATCTGTGGACTTTCACTCTCAGTGTAAACTAGAATATGTGGACAGTCACTCTGTCAGTGTGAAATAGAATCTTTGGACTGTCACTCTGTCAGTGTGAACTAGAATCTGTGGGCAGTCACTCTCAGTGTAAACTAGAATCTGTGGACTGTCACTCTGTCAGTGTGAAGTAGAATCTGTGGACAGTCACTCAGTGTAAACTAGAATCTGTGGACTCTCACACTGTCAGTGTGAACTAGAATTTGTGGAACATCACTCTGTCAGTGTGAACTAGAATCTGTGGACTTCCACTCTGTCAGTGTGAACTAGGATCTGTGGGCTGTCACTCTGTCAGTGTGAACTAGAATCTGTGGACTGTTACTCTCACTGTAAACTAGAATCTGTGGACAGTCACTCTGTCTGTGTGAACTAGAATCTTTGGACTGTCACTTTGTCAGTGTGAACTAGAATCTGTGGACAGTCACTCTGTCAGTGTGAACTAGAATCTGTGGACTGTCACTCTCAGTGTGAACCAGAATCTGTGGACTGTGACTCTCAGTGTGAACTAGAATCTGTGGACTGTCACTCTGTCAGTGTGAACTAGAATCTGTGGACTGTCACTCTGTCAGTGTGAATTAGAATCTGTTGACAGTCACTCTCTCAGTGTGAACTAGATTCTTTGGACTGTCACTCTGTCAGTGTGAATTAGAATCTGTGGACTGTTACTCCATCAGTGTGAACTAGAATCTGTGGACTATCGCTCTGTCAGTGTGAACTAGAATCTGTGGACTCTCACTCCGTCAGTGTGAACTAGAATCTGTGGACTGTCACTCTCAGTTTGAACTAGAATCTGTGGACTGTCACTCTGTCAGTGTGAACTAGAATCTGCGGACAGTCTCTCTCAGTGTGAACTAGAATCTGTGGACAGTCTCTCTCAGTGTGAACTAGAATCTGGGGACTGTCACTCTGTCAGTGTGAACTAGAATCTGTGGACTGTCACTCTGTAAGTGTGAACTAGAATCTGTGGACTGTCTCTCTCAGTGTGAACTAGAATCTGTGGACTGTCACTCCATCAGTGTGAACTAGAATCTGTGGACAGTCACTCTCAGTGTAAACTAGAATCTGTGGACTGTCACTCTGTCAGTGAACTAGAATTTGTGGACTGTCACTCTGTCAGTGTGAACTAGGATCTTCGGGCTGTCACTCTGTCAGTGTGAACTAGAATCTGTGGACTGTCTCTCTGTCAGTGTGAACTAGAATCTGTGGACTGTCACTCTCAGTGTAAACTAGAATCTGTGCACTGTCACTCTCAGTGTGAACTAGAATCTGTGGACAGTCACTCTGTCAGTGTGAACTAGAATCTGTGGACAGTCACTCTCAGTGTAAACTAGAATCTGTGGATTGTCACTCTGTCAGTGCGAACTAGAATCTGTGGACAGTCACTCTCAGTGTAAACTAGAATCTGTGGACTCTCACACTGCCAGTGTGAACTAGAATTTGTGGAACATCACTCTGTCAGTGAACTAGAATCTGTGGACTGTCACTCTGTCAGTGAACTAGAATCTGTGGACTGTCACTCTCAGTGTGAACTAGAATCTGTGGACTGTCACTCTGGCAGTGTGAACTAGAATCTGTGGAGTGTCACTCTGTCAGTGTGAACTAGTATCTGTGGACTGTCACTCTCAGTGTGAACTAGAATCTGTGGACTGTCACTCTGGCAGTGTGAACTAGAATCTGTGGACTGTCACTCTGTCAGTGTGAATTAGAATCTGTGGACTGTCACTCTCAGTGTGAACTAGAATCTGTGGACTGTCACTCTCAGTGTGAACTAGAATCTGTGGACTGTCTCTCCGTCAGTGAACTAGAATCTGTGGACTGTCACTCTCTCAGTGTGAACTAGATACTTTGGACTGTCACTCTGTCAGTGTGAATTAGAATCTGTGGACTGTCACTCTATCAGTGTGAACTAGAATCTGTGGACTGTCACTCTCAGTTTGAACTAGAATCTGTGGACTGTCACTCTGTCAGTGTGAACTAGAATCTGTGGACAGTCTCTCTCAGTGTGAACTAGAATCTGTGGACAGTCTCTCTCAGTGTGAAATTGAATCTGGGGACTGTCACTCTGTCAGTGTGAACTAGAATCTGTGGACTGTCACTCTGTCAGTATGAACTAGAATCTGTGGACTGTCTCACTCAGTGTGAACTAGAATCTGTGCACTGTCACTCTCAGTGTGAACTAGAATCTGTGGACAGTCACTCTGTCAGTGCGAACTAGAATCTGTGGACAGTCACTCTCAGTGTAAACTAGAATCTGTGGACTGTCACACTGACAGTGTGAACTAGAATTTGTGGAACATCGCTCTGTCAGTGAACTAGAATCTGTGGACTGTCACTCTGCCAGTGTGAACTAGAATCTGTGGGCTGTCACTCTGTCAGTGTGAACTAGAATCTGTGGACTGTCTCTCTGTCAGTGTGAACTAGAATCTGTGGACTTTCACTCTCAGTGTAAACTAGAATATGTGGACAGTCACTCTGTCAGTGTGAAATAGAATCTTTGGACTGTCACTCTGTCAGTGTGAACTAGAATCTGTGGGCAGTCACTCTCAGTGTAAACTAGAATCTGTGGACTGTCACTCTGTCAGTGTGAAGTAGAATCTGTGGACAGTCACTCAGTGTAAACTAGAATCTGTGGACTCTCACACTGTCAGTGTGAACTAGAATTTGTGGAACATCACTCTGTCAGTGAACTAGAATCTGTGGACTGTCACTCTCAGTGTAAACTAGAATCTGTGGACTGTCACACTGTCAGTGTGAACTAGAATTTGTGGAACGTCACTCTGTCAGTGAACTAGAATCTGTGGACTGTCACTCTGTCAGTGAACTAGAATGTGTGGACTGTCACTCTCAGTGTGATCTAGAATCTGTGGACTGTCACTCTGTCAGTGTGAACTAGAATCTGTGGACTGTCACTCTCAGTGTGAAATAGAATCTGTGGACTGTCACTCTGTCAGTGTGAACTAGAATCTGTGGACTGTCACTCTCAGTGTAAACTAGAATCTGTGGACTCTCACACTGTCAGTGTGAACTAGAATCTGTGGACTGTCACTCTGTCAGTGTGAACGAGAATCTGTGGACTGTCACTCTCAGTGTGAACTAGAATCTGTGGACTGTCACTCTGTCAGTGTGAACTAGAATCTGTGGACTGTCACTCTGTCAGTGTGAACTAGAATCTGTGGACTGTCACTCTGTCAGTGCGAACTAGAATCTGTGGACAGTCACTCTGTCAGTGCGAACTAGAATCTGTGGACAGTCTCTCTCAGTGTGAACTAGAATCTGTGGACTGTCACTCCGTCAGTCTGAACTAGAATCTGTGGACTGTCACTCTCTCAGTGTGAACTAGAATCTGTGGACTGTCACTCCGTCAGTGTTAACTAGAATCTGTGGACAGTCACTCTCAGTGTAAACTAGAATCTGTGGACTGCCACTCTCTCAGTGTGAACTAGAATCTGTGGACAGTCACTCTCAGTGTGAACTAGAATCTGTGGACTGTCACTCCATCAGTGAACTAGAATCTGTGGACTGTCACTCTGTCAGTGTGAACTAGATTCTGTGGACTGTCACTCTGTCAGTGTGAACTAGAATCTGTGGACTGTCACTCTGTCAGTGTGAACTAGATTCTGTGGACTGTCACTCTGTCAGTGTGAACTAGAATCTGTGGACTGTCACTCTCAGTTTGAACTATAATCTGTGGACTGTCACTAAGTCAGTGTGAACTAGAATCTGTGGACAGTCTCTCTCAGTGTGAACTAGAATCTGTGGGCAATCTCTCTCAGTGTGAACTAGAATCTGTGGCCCGTCACTCTGTCAGTGTGAACTAGAATCTGTGGACTGTCTCTCTCAGTGTGAACTAGAATCTTTGGACTGTCACTCTGTCAGTGTGAACTAGAATCTGTGGGCAGTCACTCTCAGTGTAAACTAGAATCTGTGGACTGTCACTCTGTCAGTGTGAAGTAGAATCTGTGGACAGTCACTCAGTGTAAACTAGAATCTGTGGACTCTCACACTGTCAGTGTGAACTAGAATTTGTGGAACATCACTCTGTCAGTGTGAACTAGAATCTGTGGACTTCCACTCTGTCAGTGTGAACTAGGATCTGTGGGCTGTCACTCTGTCAGTGTGAACTAGAATCTGTGGACTGTTACTCTCACTGTAAACTAGAATCTGTGGACAGTCACTCTGTCTGTGTGAACTAGAATCTTTGGACTGTCACTTTGTCAGTGTGAACTAGAATCTGTGGACAGTCACTCTGTCAGTGTGAACTAGAATCTGTGGACTGTCACTCTCAGTGTGAACCAGAATCTGTGGACTGTGACTCTCAGTGTGAACTAGAATCTGTGGACTGTCACTCTGTCAGTGTGAACTAGAATCTGTGGACTGTCACTCTGTCAGTGTGAATTAGAATCTGTTGACAGTCACTCTCTCAGTGTGAACTAGATTCTTTGGACTGTCACTCTGTCAGTGTGAATTAGAATCTGTGGACTGTTACTCCATCAGTGTGAACTAGAATCTGTGGACTATCGCTCTGTCAGTGTGAACTAGAATCTGTGGACTCTCACTCCGTCAGTGTGAACTAGAATCTGTGGACTGTCACTCTCAGTTTGAACTAGAATCTGTGGACTGTCACTCTGTCAGTGTGAACTAGAATCTGCGGACAGTCTCTCTCAGTGTGAACTAGAATCTGTGGACAGTCTCTCTCAGTGTGAACTAGAATCTGGGGACTGTCACTCTGTCAGTGTGAACTAGAATCTGTGGACTGTCACTCTGTAAGTGTGAACTAGAATCTGTGGACTGTCTCTCTCAGTGTGAACTAGAATCTGTGGACTGTCACTCCATCAGTGTGAACTAGAATCTGTGGACAGTCACTCTCAGTGTAAACTAGAATCTGTGGACTGTCACTCTGTCAGTGAACTAGAATTTGTGGACTGTCACTCTGTCAGTGTGAACTAGGATCTTCGGGCTGTCACTCTGTCAGTGTGAACTAGAATCTGTGGACTGTCTCTCTGTCAGTGTGAACTAGAATCTGTGGACTGTCACTCTCAGTGTAAACTAGAATCTGTGCACTGTCACTCTCAGTGTGAACTAGAATCTGTGGACAGTCACTCTGTCAGTGTGAACTAGAATCTGTGGACAGTCACTCTCAGTGTAAACTAGAATCTGTGGATTGTCACTCTGTCAGTGCGAACTAGAATCTGTGGACAGTCACTCTCAGTGTAAACTAGAATCTGTGGACTCTCACACTGCCAGTGTGAACTAGAATTTGTGGAACATCACTCTGTCAGTGAACTAGAATCTGTGGACTGTCACTCTGTCAGTGAACTAGAATCTGTGGACTGTCACTCTCAGTGTGAACTAGAATCTGTGGACTGTCACTCTGGCAGTGTGAACTAGAATCTGTGGAGTGTCACTCTGTCAGTGTGAACTAGTATCTGTGGACTGTCACTCTCAGTGTGAACTAGAATCTGTGGACTGTCACTCTGGCAGTGTGAACTAGAATCTGTGGACTGTCACTCTGTCAGTGTGAATTAGAATCTGTGGACTGTCACTCTCAGTGTGAACTAGAATCTGTGGACTGTCACTCTCAGTGTGAACTAGAATCTGTGGACTGTCTCTCCGTCAGTGAACTAGAATCTGTGGACTGTCACTCTCTCAGTGTGAACTAGATACTTTGGACTGTCACTCTGTCAGTGTGAATTAGAATCTGTGGACTGTCACTCTATCAGTGTGAACTAGAATCTGTGGACTGTCACTCTCAGTTTGAACTAGAATCTGTGGACTGTCACTCTGTCAGTGTGAACTAGAATCTGTGGACAGTCTCTCTCAGTGTGAACTAGAATCTGTGGACAGTCTCTCTCAGTGTGAAATTGAATCTGGGGACTGTCACTCTGTCAGTGTGAACTAGAATCTGTGGACTGTCACTCTGTCAGTATGAACTAGAATCTGTGGACTGTCTCACTCAGTGTGAACTAGAATCTGTGCACTGTCACTCTCAGTGTGAACTAGAATCTGTGGACAGTCACTCTGTCAGTGCGAACTAGAATCTGTGGACAGTCACTCTCAGTGTAAACTAGAATCTGTGGACTGTCACACTGACAGTGTGAACTAGAATTTGTGGAACATCGCTCTGTCAGTGAACTAGAATCTGTGGACTGTCACTCTGCCAGTGTGAACTAGAATCTGTGGGCTGTCACTCTGTCAGTGTGAACTAGAATCTGTGGACTGTCTCTCTGTCAGTGTGAACTAGAATCTGTGGACTTTCACTCTCAGTGTAAACTAGAATATGTGGACAGTCACTCTGTCAGTGTGAAATAGAATCTTTGGACTGTCACTCTGTCAGTGTGAACTAGAATCTGTGGGCAGTCACTCTCAGTGTAAACTAGAATCTGTGGACTGTCACTCTGTCAGTGTGAAGTAGAATCTGTGGACAGTCACTCAGTGTAAACTAGAATCTGTGGACTCTCACACTGTCAGTGTGAACTAGAATTTGTGGAACATCACTCTGTCAGTGAACTAGAATCTGTGGACTGTCACTCTCAGTGTAAACTAGAATCTGTGGACTGTCACACTGTCAGTGTGAACTAGAATTTGTGGAACGTCACTCTGTCAGTGAACTAGAATCTGTGGACTGTCACTCTGTCAGTGAACTAGAATGTGTGGACTGTCACTCTCAGTGTGATCTAGAATCTGTGGACTGTCACTCTGTCAGTGTGAACTAGAATCTGTGGACTGTCACTCTCAGTGTGAAATAGAATCTGTGGACTGTCACTCTGTCAGTGTGAACTAGAATCTGTGGACTGTCACTCTCAGTGTAAACTAGAATCTGTGGACTCTCACACTGTCAGTGTGAACTAGAATCTGTGGACTGTCACTCTGTCAGTGTGAACGAGAATCTGTGGACTGTCACTCTCAGTGTGAACTAGAATCTGTGGACTGTCACTCTGTCAGTGTGAACTAGAATCTGTGGACTGTCACTCTGTCAGTGTGAACTAGAATCTGTGGACTGTCACTCTGTCAGTGCGAACTAGAATCTGTGGACAGTCACTCTGTCAGTGCGAACTAGAATCTGTGGACAGTCTCTCTCAGTGTGAACTAGAATCTGTGGACTGTCACTCCGTCAGTGTGAACTAGAATCTGTGGACTGTCACTCTCTCAGTGTGAACTAGAATCTGTGGACTGTCACTCCGTCAGTGTTAACTAGAATCTGTGGACAGTCACTCTCAGTGTAAACTAGAATCTGTGGACTGTCACTCTCTCAGTGTGAACTAGAATCTGTGGACAGTCACTCTCAGTGTGAACTAGAATCTGTGGACTGTCACTCCATCAGTGAACTAGAATCTGTGGACTGTCACTCTCAGTGTGAACTAGAATCTGTGGACTGTCACTCTGGCAGTGTGAACTAGAATCTGTGGAGTGTCACTCTGTCAGTGAACTAGAATCTGTGGACTGTCACTCTGTCAGTGAACTAGAATCTGTGGACTGTCACTCTCAGTGTGAACTAGAATCTGTGGACTGTCACTCTGGCAGTGTGAACTAGAATCTGTGGAGTGTCACTCTGTCAGTGTGAACTAGTATCTGTGGACTGTCACTCTCAGTGTGAACTAGAATCTGTGGACTGTCACTCTGGCAGTGTGAACTAGAATCTGTGGACTGTCACTCTGTCAGTGTGAATTAGAATCTGTGGACTGTCACTCTCAGTGTGAACTAGAATCTGTGGACTGTCACTCTCAGTGTGAACTAGAATCTGTGGACTGTCTCTCCGTCAGTGAACTAGAATCTGTGGACTGTCACTCTCTCAGTGTGAACTAGATACTTTGGACTGTCACTCTGTCAGTGTGAATTAGAATCTGTGGACTGTCACTCTATCAGTGTGAACTAGAATCTGTGGACTGTCACTCTCAGTTTGAACTAGAATCTGTGGACTGTCACTCTGTCAGTGTGAACTAGAATCTGTGGACAGTCTCTCTCAGTGTGAACTAGAATCTGTGGACAGTCTCTCTCAGTGTGAAATTGAATCTGGGGACTGTCACTCTGTCAGTGTGAACTAGAATCTGTGGACTGTCACTCTGTCAGTATGAACTAGAATCTGTGGACTGTCTCACTCAGTGTGAACTAGAATCTGTGCACTGTCACTCTCAGTGTGAACTAGAATCTGTGGACAGTCACTCTGTCAGTGCGAACTAGAATCTGTGGACAGTCACTCTCAGTGTAAACTAGAATCTGTGGACTGTCACACTGACAGTGTGAACTAGAATTTGTGGAACATCGCTCTGTCAGTGAACTAGAATCTGTGGACTGTCACTCTGCCAGTGTGAACTAGAATCTGTGGGCTGTCACTCTGTCAGTGTGAACTAGAATCTGTGGACTGTCTCTCTGTCAGTGTGAACTAGAATCTGTGGACTTTCACTCTCAGTGTAAACTAGAATATGTGGACAGTCACTCTGTCAGTGTGAAATAGAATCTTTGGACTGTCACTCTGTCAGTGTGAACTAGAATCTGTGGGCAGTCACTCTCAGTGTAAACTAGAATCTGTGGACTGTCACTCTGTCAGTGTGAAGTAGAATCTGTGGACAGTCACTCAGTGTAAACTAGAATCTGTGGACTCTCACACTGTCAGTGTGAACTAGAATTTGTGGAACATCACTCTGTCAGTGAACTAGAATCTGTGGACTGTCACTCTCAGTGTAAACTAGAATCTGTGGACTGTCACACTGTCAGTGTGAACTAGAATTTGTGGAACGTCACTCTGTCAGTGAACTAGAATCTGTGGACTGTCACTCTGTCAGTGAACTAGAATGTGTGGACTGTCACTCTCAGTGTGATCTAGAATCTGTGGACTGTCACTCTGTCAGTGTGAACTAGAATCTGTGGACTGTCACTCTCAGTGTGAAATAGAATCTGTGGACTGTCACTCTGTCAGTGTGAACTAGAATCTGTGGACTGTCACTCTCAGTGTAAACTAGAATCTGTGGACTCTCACACTGTCAGTGTGAACTAGAATCTGTGGACTGTCACTCTGTCAGTGTGAACGAGAATCTGTGGACTGTCACTCTCAGTGTGAACTAGAATCTGTGGACTGTCACTCTGTCAGTGTGAACTAGAATCTGTGGACTGTCACTCTGTCAGTGTGAACTAGAATCTGTGGACTGTCACTCTGTCAGTGCGAACTAGAATCTGTGGACAGTCACTCTGTCAGTGCGAACTAGAATCTGTGGACAGTCTCTCTCAGTGTGAACTAGAATCTGTGGACTGTCACTCCGTCAGTGTGAACTAGAATCTGTGGACTGTCACTCTCTCAGTGTGAACTAGAATCTGTGGACTGTCACTCCGTCAGTGTTAACTAGAATCTGTGGACAGTCACTCTCAGTGTAAACTAGAATCTGTGGACTGTCACTCTCTCAGTGTGAACTAGAATCTGTGGACAGTCACTCTCAGTGTGAACTAGAATCTGTGGACTGTCACTCCATCAGTGAACTAGAATCTGTGGACTGTCACTCTGTCAGTGTGAACTAGATTCTGTGGACTGTCACTCTGTCAGTGTGAACTAGAATCTGTGGACTGTCACTCTGTCAGTGTGAACTAGATTCTGTGGACTGTCACTCTGTCAGTGTGAACTAGAATCTGTGGACTGTCACTCTCAGTTTGAACTATAATCTGTGGACTGTCACTAAGTCAGTGTGAACTAGAATCTGTGGACAGTCTCTCTCAGTGTGAACTAGAATCTGTGGGCAATCTCTCTCAGTGTGAACTAGAATCTGTGGCCCGTCACTCTGTCAGTGTGAACTAGAATCTGTGGACTGTCTCTCTCAGTGTGAACTAGAATCTTTGGACTGTCACTCTGTCAGTGTGAACTAGAATCTGTGGACTGTCACTCTGTCAGTGTGAACTAGAATCTGTGGACTGTCACTCTCAGTGTGAACTAGAATCTGTGGACTGCCACTCTGTCAGTGTGAACTAGAATCTGTGGACCGTCACTCCCAGTGTGAACTAGAATCTGTGGACAGTCACTCTGTCAGTGTGAACTAGAATCTGTGGACTGTCACTCTGTCAGTGTGAACGAGAATCTGTGGACTGTCTCACTCAGTGTGAACTAGAATCTGTGCACTGTCACTCTCAGTGTGAACTAGAATCTGTGGACAGTCACTCTGTCAGTGCGAACTAGAATCTGTGGACAGTCACTCTCAGTGTAAACTAGAATCTGTGGACTGTCACACTGACAGTGTGAACTAGAATTTGTGGAACATCGCTCTGTCAGTGAACTAGAATCTGTGGACTGTCACTCTGTCAGTGAATTAGAATCTGTGGACTGTCACTCTGCCAGTGTGAACTAGAATCTGTGGGCTGTCACTCTGTCAGTGTGAACTAGAATCTGTGGACTGTCTCTCTGTCAGTGTGAACTAGAATCTGTGGACTTTCACTCTCAGTGTAAACTAGAATATGTGGACAGTCACTCTGTCAGTGTGAAATAGAATCTTTGGACTGTCACTCTGTCAGTGTGAACTAGAATCTGTGGGCAGTCACTCTCAGTGTAAACTAGAATCTGTGGACTTTCACTCTGTCAGTGTGAAGTAGAATCTGTGGACAGTCACTCAGTGTAAACTAGAATCTGTGGACTCTCACACTGTCAGTGTGAACTAGAATTTGTGGAACATCACTCTGTCAGTGAACTAGAATCTGTGGACTGTCACTCTCAGTGTAAACTAGAATCTGTGGACTGTCACACTGTCAGTGTGAACTAGAATTTGTGGAACGTCACTCTGTCAGTGAACTAGAATCTGTGGACTGTCACTCTGTCAGTGAACTAGAATGCGTGGACTGTCACTCTCAGTGTGATCTAGAATCTGTGGACTGTCACTCTGTCAGTGTGAACTAGAATCTGTGGACTGTCACTCTCAGTGTGAAATAGAATCTGTGGACTGTCACTCTGTCAGTGTGAACTAGAATCTGTGGACTGTCACTCTCAGTGTAAACTAGAATCTGTGGACTCTCACACTGTCAGTGTGAACTAGAATCTGTGGACTGTCACTCTGTCAGTGTGAACGAGAATCTGTGGACTGTCACTCTCAGTGTGAACTAGAATCTGTGGACTGTCACTCTGTCAGTGTGAACTAGAATCTGTGGACTGTCACTCTGTCAGTGTGAACTAGAATCTGTGGACTGTCACTCTGTCAGTGCGAACTAGAATCTGTGGACAGTCACTCTGTCAGTGCGAACTAGAATCTGTGGACAGTCTCTCTCAGTGTGAACTAGAATCTGTGGACTGTCACTCCGTCAGTGTGAACTAGAATCTGTGGACTGTCACTCTCTCAGTGTGAACTAGAATCTGTGGACTGTCACTCCGTCAGTGTTAACTAGAATCTGTGGACAGTCACTCTCAGTGTAAACTAGAATCTGTGGACTGTCACTCTCTCAGTGTGAACTAGAATCTGTGGACAGTCACCCTCAGTGTGAACTAGAATCTGTGGACTGTCACTCCATCAGTGAACTAGAATCTGTGGACTGTCACTCTGTCAGTGTGAACTAGATTCTGTGGACTGTCACTCTGTCAGTGTGAACTAGAATCTGTGGACTGTCACTCTGTCAGTGTGAACTAGAACCTGTGGACTGTCACTCTCAGTTTGAACTATAATCTGTGGACTGTCACTAAGTCAGTGTGAACTAGAATCTGTGGACAGTCTCTCTCAGTGTGAACTAGAATCTGTGGGCAATCTCTCTCAGTGTGAACTAGAATCTGTGGCCTGTCACTCTGTCAGTGTGAACTAGAATCTGTGGACTGTCTCTCTCAGTGTGAACTAGAATCTGTGGACTGTCACTCTGTCAGTGTGAACTAGAATCTGTGGACTGTCACTCTGTCAGTGTGAACTAGAATCTGTGGACTGTCACTCTCAGTGTGAACTAGAATCTGTGGACTGCCACTCTGTCAGTGTGAACTAGAATCTGTGGACCGTCACTCCCAGTGTGAACTAGAATCTGTGGACAGTCACTCTGTCAGTGTGAACTAGAATCTGTGGACTGTCACTCTGTCAGTGTGAACGAGAATCTGTGGACTGTCACTCTGTCAGTGCGAACTAGAATCTGTGGACAGTCACTCTCAGTGTAAACTAGAACCTATGGACTGTCACTCTGATAGTGCGAACTAGAATCTGTGGACAGTCTCTCTCAGTGTGAACTAGAATCTGTGGAATGTCACTCCGTCAGTGTGAACTAGAATCTGTGGACTCTCACTCTCTCAGTGTGAACTAGAATCTGTGGACTGTCACTCCGTCAGTGTTAATAAGAATCTGTGGACAGTCACTCTCAGTGTAAACTAGAATCTGTGGACTGTCACTCTGTCAGTGAACTAGAATGTGTGGACTGTCACTCTCAGTGTGATCTAGAATCTGTGGACTGTCACTCTGTCAGTGTGAACTAGAATCTGTGGACTGTCACTCTCAGTGTGAAATAGAATCTGTGGACTGTCACTCTGTCAGTGTGAACTAGAATCTGTGGACTGTCACTCTCAGTGTAAACTAGAATCTGTGGACTCTCACACTGTCAGTGTGAACTAGAATCTGTGGACTGTCACTCTGTCAGTGTGAACGAGAATCTGTGGACTGTCACTCTCAGTGTGAACTAGAATCTGTGGACTGTCACCCTGTCAGTGTGAACTAGAATCTGTGGACTGTCACTCTGTCAGTGTGAACTAGAATCTGTGGACTGTCACTCTGTCAGTGCGAACTAGAATCTGTGGACAGTCACTCTGTCAGTGCGAACTAGAATCTGTGGACAGTCTCTCTCAGTGTGAACTAGAATCTGTGGACTGTCACTCCGTCAGTGTGAACTAGAATCTGTGGACTGTCACTCTCTCAGTGTGAACTAGAATCTGTGGACTGTCACTCCGTCAGTGTTAACTAGAATCTGTTGACAGTCACTCTCAGTGTAAACTAGAATCTGTGGACTGTCACTCTCTCAGTGTGAACTAGAATCTGTGGACAGTCACTCTCAGTGTGAACTAGAATCTGTGGACTGTCACTCCATCAGTGAACTAGAATCTGTGGACTGTCACTCTGTCAGTGTGAACTAGATTCTGTGGACTGTCACTCTGTCAGTGTGAACTAGAATCTGTGGACTGTCACTCTGTCAGTGTGAACTAGATTCTGTGGACTGTCACTCTGTCAGTGTGAACTAGAATCTGTGGACTGTCACTCTCAGTTTGAACTATAATCTGTGGACTGTCACTAAGTCAGTGTGAAGTAGAATCTGTGGACAGTCTCTCTCAGTGTGAACTAGAATCTGTGGGCAATCTCTCTCAGTGTGAACTAGAATCTGTGGACTGTCACTCTGTCAGTGTGAACTATCATCTGTGGACTGTCACTCTGTCAGTGTGAACTACAATCTGTGGACTGTCACTCTGTCAGTGTGAACTGGAATCTGTGGACTGTCTCTCTCAGTGTGAACTAGAATCTGTGGACTGTCACTCTGTCAGTGTGAACTAGAATCTGTGGACAGTCACTCTCAGTGTAAACTAGAACCTGTGGACTGTCACTCTGATAGTGCGAACTAGAATCTGTGGACAGTCTCTCTCAGTGTGAACTAGAATCTGTGGAATGTCACTCCGTCAGTGTGAACTAGAATCTGTGGACTCTCACTCTCTCAGTGTGAACTAGAATCTGTGGACTGTCACTCCGTCAGTGTTAACTAGAATCTGTGGACAGTCACTCTCAGTGTAAACTAGAATCTGTGGACTGTCACTCTCTCAGTGTGAACTAGAATCTGTGGACAGTCAGTCTCAGTGTGAACTAGAATCTGTGGACAGTCTCTCTCAGTCTGAACTAGAATCTGTGGACTGTCACTCCGTCAGTGTGAACTAGAATCTGTGGACTGTCACTCCGTCAGTGTAAACTAGAATCTGTGGACTGTCACTCCGTCAGTGTAAACTAGAATCTGTGGACTTTCACTCTCAGTGTGAACTAGGATCTGTGGACTGTCACTCTCAGTGTGAACTAGAATCTGTCGACTGTCTCTCTCAGTGTGAACTAGAATCTGTGGACTGTCTCTCTCAGTGTGAACTTGAATCTGTGGACACTCTCTCTCAGTGTGAACTAGAATCTGTGGACTGTCTCTCTCAGTGTGTACTTGGATCTGTGGCAATTATCAGCACAGATTGAATTGGGTTTCATCATAGAAACATAGACAGAAACATAGAAGATAGGAGCAGGAGTAGGCCATTCGGTCCCTCGAGCCTGCTCCGCCATTTAATGCGGTCATGGCTGATCATCCAAATTCAGTACCCTATCCCTGCTTTCTCCCAATACCGCTTGATCCCTTAGGCCTTAAGAAATATATCCAACTCCTTCTTGAATATATTTAATGAACTGGCCTCCACTGCCTTGTGTGGTAGAGAGTTCCACAGGTTCACCACTCTCTGGGTGAAGGAATTCCTCCTCATTTCTGTCCTAAAAACCTACCCTTTATCCTTAGACTGTGTCCCCTGGTTCTGGACTCCCCGACCATTGGGAACATCCTTCCTGCATCTAGTCTGTCCAGTCCTGTCAGAATTTTATAAGTTTCAATGAGATCACCTCTCATTCTTCTAAACTCCAGCGAGTATAAGCCCAATCGACCCAATCTCTCCTCATACATCATTCCTGCCATCCCAGGTATCAGCCTGGTGAATCTTCGCTGCACTCCCTCCATGGCAAGAACATCCTTCCTCAGATAAGGCGACCAAAACTGCACACAGTACTCAAGATGTGGTCTCACCAAGGCCCTGTACAACTGCAGCAGGACATCCTTGCTCCTGTACTCGAATCCTCTCGCTATGAAGGCCCAACATACCATTTGCCTTCTTAACCATCTGCTGGACCTGCATGCTTACCTTCAGCGACTGGTGTACAAGGACACCCAGGTCTCGTTGCACTTCCCCTTCTCCCAATCTATTGCCATTTAGATAATAATCTGCCTTCCTGTTTTTGCCACCAAAGTGTATTACCTCACATCTACCCACATTATATTGCATCTGCCATGTTTCTGCCCAATCACCCAATCTGTCCAAATCATCCTGGAGTTTCACAACATCCTCCTCAAAGCACACACCCCCACCCAGCTTTGTGTCATCTGCAAATTTGGAGATATTACATCTAGTTCCCTTGTCTAGATCATTAATATATATTGTGAATAGCTGGGGTCCTAGGACCGATCCCTGCGGTACCCCACTAGTCACTGCCTGCCACTCGGAAAAAGACCCGTTTATTCCAACTCTTTGCTTTCTGTCTGCCAACCAGTTCTCTATCCAAGTCAATACCTTGCCCCCAATCCCTTTTGCTTTAACTTTACACGCTAGTCCCAAGCCTTCTGAAAGTCCAAATACACCACATCCACTGGTTCTCCCTTATCTATTTCATCAGTATGTCTTTCATCACAGCTTTAATTCGGCTCTGTTGCCAAACCCTTCAGCTGATGTGGCAACTATTGGAAGCAAGGCAGCAAGACGCCAGCTTTGCCCCCAACCTCAGCAAGCCCAGCTTCATTAGCATCGCTGAGGGGAGGGAGGAAGGGTCTGGGCTGTCTGTTTATAGGGGTCTGCGCTGTTAGTTTATAAGGGTCGGTGCCGTCTGTTTATAGGGGTCTGGGCTGCCTGTTTATAGGGTTCTGGGCTGTCTGTTTATAGGGTTCTGGGCTGTCTCTTTATAAGGGTCTGGGCTGTCTGTTTATAGGGGTCTGGGCTGTCTGTTTATAGGGGTCTGGGCTGTCTGTTTATAAGGGTCTGGGCTGTCTGTTTATAGGGGTCTGGACTGTCTGTTTATAGGGATCTGGGCTGTCTATTTATAGGAGTCTCTGCTGTCTGTTTATAGGGGTCTGCGATGTCTATTTATCGGGGTCTGGGCTGTCTGTTTATAGGGGTCTGGGCTGTCAGTTTATAAGGGTCTGGGCTGTCTCTTTATAGGGGTCTGGGCTGTGTGTTTATAGGGGTCTGCGATGTCTGTTTATAGGGGTCTGCGATGTCTATTTATAGGGGTCTGTGCTGTCTGTTTATAGGGGTCAGGGCTGTCTGTTTATAGGGGTCTGGGCTGTCTGTTTATAGGGGTCTGCAACGTCTATATATAGGGGTCTGTGCTGTCTGTTTATAGGGGTCTGGGCTGTCTGTTTATAGGGGTCTGGGCTGTCTGTTTATAGCGGTCTGGGCTGTCTGTTTATAGGGGTCTGCGATGTCTGTTTATAGGGGTCTGTGCTGTCTGTTTATAAGGGCCTGGGCTGTTTGTTTATAGGGGTCTGGGCTATCTGTTTATAGGGGTCTGGGCAGTCTGTTTATAAGGGTCTGTGATCTCTGTTTATACTGGCCTGTGCTGTCTTATTATAGGGGTCTGGGCTGTCTGTTTATTGGGGTCTGGGCTGTCTGTTTATAAGGGTCTGGGCTGTCTGTTTATAGGGGTCTGCGATGTCTATTTATAGGGTTCTGGGCTGTCTGTTTATAGGGTTCAGGGCTGTCTGTTTATAGGGGTCTGGGCTTTCTGTTTATACGGGTCTGGGCTGTCTGTTTATAGGGACCTGGGCAGTCTGTTTATAGGAACCTGGGCTGTCTGTTTATAGGGGTCTGGGCTGTCTGTTTATAGGGACCTGGGCAGTCTGTTTATAGGAACCTGGGCTGTCTGTTTATAGGGGTCTGGGCTGTCTGCTTATAGGGGTATGGACTGTTTGTTTATAGGGGTCTCTGCTGGCTGTTTATAGGGGTCTGCGATGTCTATTTATAGGGGTCTTGGCTGTCTGTTTATAGGGGTGTGGGCTGTCTGTCTATAGGGGTCTGGGCTGTCTGTTTATAGGGGTCTGGGCTCTCTGTTTATAGGGGTCTGGGCTGTCTGTTTATATGGGTCTGGGCTGTCTGTTTATAGGGGTCTGGGCTGCCTGTTTATAGGGGTGTGGGCTGTCTGTTTATAGGGGTCTGTGCTGTCTGTTTATAGGGGTCTGGGCTGTCTGTTTATAAGGGTCTGCGCTGTCTGTTTATAGGGGTCTGCGCTGTCTTTTTATAAGGGTCTGGGCTGTCTGTTTATAGGGGTCTGCGCTGTCTGTTTATAGGGTTCTGGGCTGTCTCTTTATAAGGGTCTGGGCTGTCTGTTTATAGGGGTCTGCGATGTCTATTTATAGGGTTCTGGGCTGTCTGTTTATAGGGTTCAGGGCTGTCTGTTTATAGGGGTCTGGGCTTTCTGTTTATACGGGTCTGGGCTGTCTGTTTATAGGGACCTGGGCAGTCTGTTTATAGGAACCTGGGCTGTCTGTTTATAGGGGTCTGGGCTGTCTGTTTATAAGGGTCTGGGCTGTCTGTTTATAGGGGTCTGCGCTGTCTGTTTATAGGGGTCTGGGCTGTCTGTTTGTAGGGGTCTGTGCTGTCTGTTTATAGGGGTCTGGACTGTCTGTTTATAGGGGTCTGGGCTGTCTGATTATAGGGGTCTGCGCTGTCTGTTTATAGGGGTCTGGGCTGTCTGTTTATAAGGGTCTGGGCTGTCTGTTTATAGGGGTCTGGACTGTCTGTTTATAGGGGTCTGGGCTGCCTGTTTATAGGGGTCTGGGCTGTCTGTTTATAAGGGTCTGGGCTGTCTGTTTATAGGGGTCTGGACTGTCTGTTTATAGGGGTCTGGGCTGTCTATTTATAGGGGTCTGTGCTGTCTCTTTATAAGGGTCTGGGCTGTCTGTTTATAGGGGTCTGGGCTGTCTGTTTATAGGGGTCTGGGCTGTCTGTTTATAAGGGTCTGGGCTGTCTGTTTATAGGGGTCTGGACTGTCTGTTTATAGGGGTCTGGGCTGTCTATTTATAGGGGTCTGTGCTGTCTGTTTATAGGGGTCTCCGATGTCTATTTATAGGGGTCTGGGCTGTCTGTTTATAGGGGTCTGGGCTGTCTGTTTATAGGGGTCTGGGCTGTCTGTTTATAGGGGTCTGCGATGTTTGTTTATAGTGGTCTGCGATGTCTATTTATAGGGGTCTGTGCTGTCTGTTTATAGGGGTCAGCGCTGTCTGTTTATAGGGGTCTGGGCTGTCTGTTTATAGGGGTCTGGGCTGTCTGTTTATATGGGTCTGGGCTGTCTGTTTATAGGGGTCTGGGCTGCCTGTTTATAGGGGTGTGGGCTGTCTGTTTATAGGGGTCTGTGCTGTCTGTTTATAGGGGTCTGGGCTGTCTGTTTATAAGGGTCTGCGCTGTCTGTTTATAGGGGTCTGCGCTGTCTTTTTATAAGGGTCTGGGCTGTCTGTTTATAGGGGTCTGCGCTGTCTGTTTATAGGGTTCTGGGCTGTCTCTTTATAAGGGTCTGGGCTGTCTGTTTATAGGGGTCTGCGATGTCTATTTATAGGGTTCTGGGCTGTCTGTTTATAGGGTTCAGGGCTGTCTGTTTATAGGGGTCTGGGCTTTCTGTTTATACGGGTCTGGGCTGTCTGTTTATAGGGACCTGGGCAGTCTGTTTATAGGAACCTGGGCTGTCTGTTTATAGGGGTCTGGGCTGTCTGTTTATAAGGGTCTGGGCTGTCTGTTTATAGGGTTCTGCGCTGTCTGTTTATAGGGGTCTGGGCTGTCTGTTTGTAGGGGTCTGTGCTGTCTGTTTATAGGGGTCTGGACTGTCTGTTTATAGGGGTCTGGGCTGTCTGATTATAGGGGTCTGCGCTGTCTGTTTATAGGGGTCTGGGCTGTCTGTTTATAAGGGTCTGGGCTGTCTGTTTATAGGGGTCTGGACTGTCTGTTTATAGGGGTCTGGGCTGCCTGTTTATAGGGGTCTGGGCTGTCTGTTTATAAGGGTCTGGGCTGTCTGTTTATAGGGGTCTGGACTGTCTGTTTATAGGGGTCTGGGCTGTCTATTTATAGGGGTCTGTGCTGTCTCTTTATAAGGGTCTGGGCTGTCTGTTTATAGGGGTCTGGGCTGTCTGTTTATAGGGGTCTGGGCTGTCTGTTTATAAGGGTCTGGGCTGTCTGTTTATAGGGGTCTGGACTGTCTGTTTATAGGGGTCTGGGCTGTCTATTTATAGGGGTCTGTGCTGTCTGTTTATAGGGGTCTGCGATGTCTATTTATAGGGGTCTGGGCTGTCTGTTTATAGGGGTCTGGGCTGTCTGTTTATAGGGGTCTGGGCTGTCTGTTTATAGGGGTCTGCGATGTTTGTTTATAGTGGTCTGCGATGTCTATTTATAGGGGTCTGTGCTGTCTGTTTATAGGGGTCAGCGCTGTCTGTTTATAGGGGTCTGGGCTGTCTGTTTATAGGGGTCTTCAATGTCAATTTATAGGGGCCTGTGCTGTCTGTTTATAGGGGTCTGGGCTGTCTGTTTATAGGGGTCTGGGCTGTCTGTTTATAGGGGTCTGCGATGTCTGTTTATAGGGGCCTGTGCTGTCTGTTTCTAAGGGCCTTGGCTGTCTGTTTATAGGGGTCTGGGCTATCTGTTTATAGGGGCCTGGGCTCTCTGTTTATAGGGGTCTGTGATCTCTGTTTATACTGGCCTGGGCTGTCTGTTCATAGGGGTCTGGACTGTCTGTTTATAGGGGTCTGGGCTGTCTGTTTATAGGGGTCTGGGCTGTCTGTTTATAAGGGTCTGCGATGTCTATTTATAGGGTTCTGGGCTGTCTGTTTGTAGGGTTCAGGGCTGTCTGTTTATAGGGGTCTGGGCTTTCTGTTTATACGGGTCTGGGCTGTCTGTTTATAGGGACCTGGGCAGTCTGTTTATAGGAACCTGGGCTGTCTGTTTATAGAGGTCTGGGCTGTCTGTTTATAGGGACCTGGGCAGTCTTTTTATAGGAACCTGGGCTGTCTGTTTATAGGGGTCTGGGCTGTCTGCTTATAGGGGTATGGACTGTCTGTTTATAGGGGTCTCTGCTGGCTGTTTATAGGGGTCTGCGATGTCTATTTATAGGGGTCTTGGCTGTCTGTTTATAGGGGTGTGTGCTGTCTGTCTATAGGGGTCTGGGCTGTCTGTTTATAGGGGTCTGGGCTGTCTGTTTATAGGGGTCTGGGATGTCTGTTTATAGGGGTGTGGGCTGTCTGTTTATAGGGGTCTGCGATGTCTATTTATAGAGGTCTGGCTGTCTGTTTATAGGGGTCTGCAATGTCTATTTATAGAGGTGTGGGCTGTCTGTTTATAGATTGGGAGAAGGGGAAGTGCAAAGAGACCTGGGTGTTCTTGTGCACCAGTCGCTTAAGGTAAGCATGCAGGTGCAGCAGGCGGTTAAGAAGGCAAATGGTATGTTGGCCTTTGTAGCGAGAGGGTTCGAGTACAGGAACAAGGATGTCTTGCTACAGTTGAGACCACACCTTGAGTATTGTGTGCAGCTTTGGTCGCCTTACCTGCGGAAGGACGTTCTTGCCATGGAAGGAGTGCAGCGAAGATTCATCAGGCTGATACCTGGGATGGCAGGAATGACGTATGAGGAGAGATTGTGTCGATTGGGCTTATACTCACTGGAGTTTAGAAGATTGAGAGGGGATCTCATCGAAACCTATAAAATTCTGTCAGGCCTGGACAGACTAGATGCAGGGAGGATGTTTCTGATGGCCGGGGAGTCCAGAACCAGGGGTCATAGTCTAAGGATAAGGGGTGTGCCATTTATGACTGAAATGAAGAGGAATTTCTTCACCCAGAGAGTGGTGAACCTGTGGAATTCTCTACCACAGAGGGCGGTGGAGGCCAGTTCATTAAATATATTCAGGAAAGAGTTGGATATATTTCTTAAGGCTAAAGGGATCAAGGGATATGGGGAGAAGGCAGGGACAGGGTACTGAATTTGGATGATCAGCCATGATCTCATTGAATGGCGGAGCAGGTTCGAAGGGCCGAATGGCCTCCTCCTGCTACTATCTTCTATGTTTCTATGAGCCTGGGCTGTCTGTTTATAGGGGTATAGGCTGTCTGTTTATAAGGGTTCTGGGCTGTCTGTTTATAGGGGTCTAGGCTGTCTGTTTATAAGGGTTCTGGGCTGTCTGTTTATAGTGGTCTGGGCTGTCTGTTAATAGGGGTCTGGCTGTGTTTTTAGGGGTCTGGGCTGTCTGTTTATAGGGGTCTGGGCTGTCTGTTTATAGGGGTCTGGGCTGTCTGTTAATAGGGGTCTGGCTGTGTTTATATGGGTCTGGGCTGTCTGTTTATAGGGGTCTGGGCTGTCTGTTTATAGGGGTCTGGGCTGTCTATTTATAGGGGTCTGTGCTGTCTGTTTATAGGGGTCCAGGCTGTCTGTTTATAGGGGTCTGGGCTCTCTGTTTATAGGATTCTGGGCTATATGTTTATAGGGGTCTGTGGTGTCTGTTTATATGGGTCTGGTCTCTCTGTTTATAGGGGTCTGGGTTGTCTGTTTATAGGGGTCTGGTCTGTCTGTTTATAGTGGTCTGGGCTGTCTGTTTATAGGGGCCTGGGCTGCCTGTTTATAGGGGTCTGGGCTGTCTGTTTATAGGGGTCTGGGCTCTCTGTTTATAGGGGTAAGGGCTGTCTGTTTATAGGGGTCTGGGCTGTCTGTTTATAGAGGTCTGGGCTGTCTCTTTATGGGGGTCTGGGCTGTCTGTTTATAGGGGTCATGGGCTGTCTTTTTATAGGGGTCTGGGCTCTCTGTTTATAGGGGTCTGGGCTATCTGTTTATAGGGGTCATGGGCTGTCTTTTTCTATGGGTCAGAGCTCTCTGTTTATAGGGGTCTGGGCTTTCTGTTTATGGGGGTCTGGGCTCTCTGTTTATAGTGGTCAGAGCTGTCTGTTTATAGGTGTCTATGCTCTCTGTTTATAGGGTTCTGGGCTGTCTGTTTATAGGGGTCTGGGCTGTCTGTTTATAAGGACCTAGGCTGTCTGTTTATAGGGGACTGGGCTGTCTATTTATAGGGGTCGGGGCTGTCTGTTTATAGGGGTCTGGGCTGCTGTTTATAGGGGTCTGGGCTGTCTGTTTATTGGGGTCTGGGCTGTCTGTTTATTGGGGTCTGGGCTGTCTGTTTATAGTGTTGGGGGCATCGTTTACCTGGTTTATGGTAATTTACCTGGTCAGGCAGCCCTTTTCCACTGCACTGTGACCAATTCCAATCAGCGGTTTCGAATCCCTAAACCCCTCCTTCCAGTTCTGACTGGAGGAACTTATAATTAATGATATATTAAAACGGACAAATGGTCTGTATGCAAGAAAGTCAAACTTTATTACAACTAAGAAACTACACCACATGATCAAAGTAATCACGGTAAAATTGCTTAAATAGGGGAGGAAAAATGGACACAACGAGGGAACTCAACTAAAATACAATTCTAACGAAATCCCCTCTTTACTCCCACCCGTAAGCCTATCCTAAGTCACCTTGTGGAAGGCCAGAAAAATATATGCTCACCACTGCAATGCCAGCTCCGTGTCCCACGAGATCTTCACTGCCCTGATGTAAAGAAACACCCCAATGTTTTAAAAGTAAACTTCTGGGCCTAGAAATTGAGTTGGGCCCGCGCCAGGGCTTTAGCGCTGGAAATTTTGCGCCGGCGCTAAGTCCCGCTGCACGCACCAAAAATTCAGTAGCGCCGCGCCCAGACGGCTGCGGGCGCTACTGAAGGGTGTCAGCGCCTCCCAATGGGCGCTGACTGCAGGATTGCGGTGCGAATCCCCCGCTGCGGCACCCGATGTGGTGCGGCAGGCTGGGGTACTGCAGGCCTCCTCCTTCTGTTAAGGAGGAGCTGCCTGCAGCCGCCCGCTGGCCGTTGGATTCGGGGAAAAAATGAGCCCGGCACCTCGGAGAAGTGCCGGGCTCTCGGCCCACACACATCTGTGCCACGGGGTGGTGGTGGAGGAGTCCGGGGAGGGAGGTGCGGGCAGGCGGCCGCCGGGAAAGCGGCCGACCGCCGCGCCACCTTAATGCGCCGGCGTTAGGACCATGAAGGCACTTCTGAAAAATCGTTGGTTGCGGCTGCCACGGGCGAGGCGGCCGCAACTGAATTTCGGCATTCGGGTGCGTTACCATGGCAACCGGGACGCTGCGCACACCGATGACGTCATCGGTGCCGGCGCAGCGCAACCGGTGTAACGCCGATGGTAGGGCCCTAGTCAATTTTAAAAGCGGCTATAATTGCGGCGCTAGGCCCTCTAGCGCCTCTAAATGGGCGCTGACCCCACTCAATTTCTAGGCCCTGGTGTTTTACTTCTTCAGACAGACACCACGCTGTAGAGGGCACATGGAGGCAAGCCTGAGAGAGAAAGATTCCCCTGAGAAGCTATCTCTTATACCCCAATTTTGCAGCGGAAATGTTCCCGCCCAGATCCTGAAGTTTCTGGGCTAAAACAAAAGGGATCCAACTGTCCCCATTGTCCAGTAATGAGTGATACAAACCCATTCAATTTTAAACTGTTCCTCTCCTCAGTTTGAGTGTCTCTTTTCAAATGTCTGTGCTGAGCCTTCGAACCCTCTCCATTCACCCTGATGGGTTTTGAATGGAGTTGTATTACTATGTAAACAGAAACCCATTATCTTGTGGTCACTGAAACCGCAGTCAAGTAGTTTAATCCCTTGTGCAAACATCCTTGTAGCAGTTTCTGTAAACAAATCGATTGTCTCTGCAGGGAAGGAACTTCCCTTTGATTGACAGATTTGACTTCCATCTTTGATCCTCCCCTTTTCACAGACATACAGGAGCTGCTTCCAAGTCCTTTGTCCTTGGCCATCCTTTCTGACAGCCATTTTTATCCCTGGGCAATTTAAACCGTTCAAAACTCAAGAGTACATCCTTTAATAAAATGTACAATCTTAAAGTGTGCAATTTTCACAAAGTTCTTTGATTCCAGTGTCCAAGCGCTGCCCAGCCCACGAGCTTTCAACGCAGCCTTTTTCTGCAGTTCTGGGTATGTTTTAACACATTGTCCAACCCAGAGACAATTTAAATCACACAAGTCTTCGTCCACGACGTGGATTAATAATTCCCGATCTTCGGGGCTGAGGGGATTTTGCGAACCCCTACATTCATCCCTTGGACACTTCCAACTTGCTTATACCCCAATCTTGAAGAAGTGAGCAAAATGTTCTGACCCCCCCACAAACAATCATCCCCTGTATTTACCTATAGCTACCTATCACTGATTCCCCGACCTGTCTATTCCCCTCAAATCCGAGAAAAACCATGGTACGGTAGTCATCTACAGATACATCAATTACAAATTGTTACAATAAGGGGTCTCATACCCCTGCACCACTTGTTACATTATAACATATTACAAAATGTTGCAATCTTGGTTATACAATGTAAACATAATGATTCCAAGCACGGAGAGGGTCCTACGCCTCTGCACCACTTGCAACTGTAAAAAAAAATACAAAAATCTTCATTAAACATTTGAAACAAAAGGCTGAAATAAACCCCGACCATCACGTGCCAATGATGGGTCGCGAAATTCGAGTGGGTATTGCTCCTCCCACCTGGGCAGTAAATGTTCCTTCCATCCCCACTTTTTCTAATGGTCTTAAACTTTTAAAACATACAGAATGCATTTTACAGAACAGTCTGATCCGCCAGCCCGGAGCCGTTCTGTTGTCCTTTTGTGGAGGCGGGGTACCCCTCATGTTTCACAGATCCAGACCGGAGAGTATGTGATCACGATTCCCATTCCCTCCCCCTCTCATCTTCCCTCAACTGGCTGGAGAAAATGATGGGTGCCTGTGTGGCGGCTCTCACTGGCCCCACACTCAAACTTGGATCCCAGATTCAGTCACCCACTCATCCTTCCCAGCCACACTTACACTCCAACTTTGCCCGTGGGCCCCGGGTGAGTTCCTCCCTTCCCTGAACGCACCCACGTGATGCTTGGGTCTCCCCCTCCCCTTTACAATCTTTCCCGGGCCATCACCACCCAGTCCCGGGGAACGCGTCCCTATCTGACAAGGCGCCCGCGCTTCCCCACCATGACTCCTCAATAGCGAGGTCTCCCACAAGTGAAATTTGGTCAGGAAACTGCTGGTTTGGAGGCCATGCCCCACCCAGCTGGGGCCATCTCTTCCGTGTAGGATGAGTAGGCAGGTTCCTCCGGACTCTGTCCGGTTTCTCCCGAAGGTCGTTGCGGGGTCTCCTCCTGGATTTGTCCAGTGGCGAGGTGATCACCAACATTCTGTATAACCATATCTTCATTCAATGCCCAGCTCAGGCTGGGTGAACAGGGCTGCTCATTTGTCCACTTTCCTGCAAAAGAACTTAAAAGGACATGCAGCCAGGTCTCACTGACCTGCTGCCTTAGGTGGAGATATGGTCGGGTCCCTCGACCTCGGACCAAAATACAAGCATTTGGCACACTTATAAACTTAAACTTTAAACTTAAACTCAAAACTACTAGTTACCTTCTAAACTTAAAATTTAAACACCTTAAAAGCACGCCATAAAAATAGAAACATAGAAGATAGGAGCAGGAGTAGGCCATTCGGCCCTTCGAGCCTGCTCCGCCATTCAATGTGATCATGGCTGATCATCCAAATTCAGTACCCGGTCCCTGCCTTTTCCCCATATCCCTTGATCCCTTTAGCCTCAAGAAATATATCCAACTCTTTCTTGAATATATTTAATGAACTGGCCTCCACCGCCCTCTGTGGCAGAGAATTCCACAGGTTCACCATTCTCTGGGTGAAGAAATTCCTTCTCATTTCAGTCCTAAATGGCTTACCCCTTATCCTTAGACTATGACCCCTGGTTCTGGACTCCCTGGCCATCAGAAACATCCTCCCTGCATCTAGTCTGTCCAGACCTGACAGAATTTTATAGGTTTCAATGAGATCCCCTCTCAATCTTCTAGACTCCAGTGAGTATAAGCCCAATCGACACAATCTCTCCTCATACGTCATTCCTGCCATCCCAGGTATCAGCCTGGTGAATCTTCGCTGCACTCCCTCCATGGCATCCTCCTCGCAGCTTACCCTCCCACCCAGCTTTGTGTCATCTGCAAATTTGGAGATATTACATCCAATTCCCTCGTCCAGATCATTAATATATATTGTGAACAGCTGGGGTCCTAGGACCGATCCTTGTGGTACCCCACTAGACACTGCCTGCCACTCAGAAAATGACCCATTTATTCCAACTCTTTGCTTTCTGTCCGCCAACCAGTTCTCTATCCAAGTCAATACCTTGCCCCCAATCCCATGTGCCTTAATTTTGCACGCTAATCTCTTATGTGGGACCTTATCGAAAGCCTTCTGAAAGTCCAAATACACCACATCCACTGGTTCACCTCTATCTATTTTACCAGTTACATCCTCAAAAAATTCCAGTAGATTAGTCAAGCATGATTTACCTTTTGTAAATCCATGTTGACTTTGTCCGATCCTGTCACTGCTTTCCAAGTGCTCTGCTATTACATCTTTTATAATAGACTCTAGCATTTTCCCCACTAGATGTCAGGCTTACCGGTCTATAATTCCCCACTTTTTCTCTACCACCTTTTTTGAATAGTGGGGTGACATTAGCTACCCTCCAATCCATGGGTACCATTCCAGAGTCTATCGAGTTCTGGAAGATGACCAGTAATGCATCTACTATCTCTAGGGCCACTTCCTTAAGTACCCTGGGATGTAGACCACCAGGCCCTGGGGATTTATCGGCCTTTAGTCTCATCAATTTTCCTAACACCATTTTCCTACAAATACTGATTTCTTTCAGTTCCTCTCTTTCATCAGACCCTATGTTCCCCGGCATCTCTGGGAAGTTATTTGTGTCCTCCTTTGTGAAGACAGAACCAAAGTATGTATTTAGTTGGTCTGCCATTTCCTTGTTTCCCATTATAAATTCCCCTGATTCTGACTGTAAGGGACCTACGCTTGACTTCACTAATCTTTTTCTCTTCACATATCTATAAAAGCTTTTACAGTCAGTTTTTATGTTCCCTGAAAGCTTACTCTCATATTCTATTTTCCCTTTCTTAATTAATCCCTTTGTCCTCCTTTGTTGACTCCTAAACTGCTCCCAATCCTCAGGATTATTGCTTTTTCTAGCCAATTTATATGTCCTCTCCTTGGATCTTATGCTATCCCTAATTTCCCTTGTTAGCCGCGGTTGAGTCACCTTTTTTGTTTTATTTTTATGCCAAACTGGGATGAACAAATTCTGTAGCTCATCCATTCGGTCTTTGAATGTTTGCCATTGCCTATCCACCGTCAACCCTTTGAGCACCATTCCCCACTCAATCCTACCCAACTCGCTCCTCAGACCATCGTAGTTTCCTTTATTTAAATTGAGGACCCTTGCCTCTGTGTCAACTACTTCATTCACCATCTTCATTAAGAATTCGATCATATTATGATCGCTCCGACCCAAGGGACCTCGTACAACAAGATTGCTAATTAATCCTTTCTCGTTACATAATACCCAGTCTAAGATGGCCTGATCTCTGGTTGGTTCCTCGACATATTGGTCCAGAAAACCATCCCGTAAACACTCCAGGAATTCCTCCTCCACAGTATTGTTACTAATATGGTTGGCCCAATCTATATGTAGATTAAAGTCACCCATGATGACTGCTGTGCCCTTATTGCACGCTTCTTTAATTTCCCTTTTAATGCCATCCCAACATTGGTAACTTAACACAAAGCTATGATGCAAATGCCGACCGTCTCTGGACGGCCAGGCTAATCTCTGGTGTCACTCTCGCAGATTACTGCTGCCTGCAGTGAAGCTGGACTGCCTCCTGCTTAAGTCCCTGGCAGCTTATGGCTGCTGGTTGGGGACCTCTGTGATCTCTTTCCTCCTGGGCTCGGGAGATTGTTCTTTGTGGCAGATACCCTGGTGACCATCTTATCTTGGGCTTGGGGACCCGCTGAGACCTCCTGACGGGCATCTCTGTGGGGGAAACTTTGGCTGACGGACCCTGAGCCTGGGTCACAGCCCTAGCTGGCTGGGAACCTTCTCCCCCTGATGCAAACAGCCTGCATTGTTTAATATACCTGGCAGCCTGCCGGTACTCCGGGTTTGTCTACTTTTCCCTACCCACTCCTGTACTGGGGGCAGGTATCCCCTCACTACCCACTGCTGGTGGCTGAAAATCTTACTCTCCAGGTCCAAAACCTGGTACCGGCTCCTTCCATATGTCCCCTGCAAGAGGAATTGCTATCTCTTCCTCCCCAGAGTCCCACACCATAGGGGGAACCACTCTAGAAGCGGGCTGGAAAGCTTGTCCCTTTAAGCAGGCGACTGCGCCTGCGCGAACCTCCTCCCCGGAGTCCCCCGGCAGAGGCTGTGAAACCTCTGTCTTCAAACGGGCGACTGCGCCTGCGTGGGAAAACTGCAGAGGAGCCGCTGGGGTCACAGGCTGGGGAACTGTGCCTGCGCGAACCTCCTCCCCGGAGTTCCACGGCAGAGGCTGTGAAACCTCTGTGTTCAAACAGGCGATTGCGCCTGCGTGGGAAAACTGAAGAGGAGCCGCTGGGATCACAGGCTGGGGAACTGCGCCTGCGCGAACTTCAACCCCGGAGTCCCACGGCAGAGGCTGTGAAACCTCTGTCTTCAAACAGGCGACTGCGCCTGCGCCGGGAAACTGAAGAGGAGCCGCTGGGGTCACAGGCTGGGGAACTGCGCCTGCGAGAACCCAGTGTTGGGAAACCTCTCCCCTCAGGCGCACGACTGCGCCTGCGCAGGCAGCCTCTTCAAAGGGCAGCTCCTCCCTCGAGCCCCCCAAGCGATTTTCTGTGAATGAACTCACAGCAGCCTGCAGACTTCTACTCTCAGACTGCTGTTTCTCTGTTTCTGAACTAGATAACTGGTTCAAATTTAAACTTTGGCCAAAACTTAGGTCCCACTGGGGCGGGGAAGTGGCCCCCTTGGTGGGACGGACAACTTTTCCCTTGAAACAAGCCACAGTGCCTGTCTTTGCAGCATGTGAACTTGAACTTGTATGGTCAGATTTATATAATTTACATTGGTTGGCGTGGAACCACTTTGTGCACCAGGGTAGTTTTACTGCATAGACCATGGGGCTGGCCCTATCAACTATACTATAGGGTCCCATGTATAGTGGCTCTAAACTTCCCACCCGGGCATAGTTTCTTACCATCACTAGGTCTCCTATCTCCCACTGGTGGCTCCTGCTAGGCTCGAGCAGCAGCCGGTTATTCCGATGCTGCTTCCCCATGCTGTCTGCTGCCTGCCCATAAATTCGTTTGAGGTGTTCTAGGAGGGTTCGGGTGAATTTCTTCTGGTTTATTTCCTGCAGTTGTCCTTCAGTGAGGACTGGGGCAAGGACATGAGTGGGGGTCCTCATAACTCTGCCGGTCATGAGCTCATGTGGTGAATGCCCTGAACTCTTGGACTGGCTGGCCCGGATCCCCATGAGGATCAGAGGTAGGGTCTCTGCCTTCTGAGTTGGGGCTGCGGGGGCCCTGGCTTTATCATCTCTCCCAGTCTTTTTACAATCCCTGCACCAGTGGCCATCCTCCCCGCACCTGTAACAAGTGACCTTGTTCTGGGAGGGATGGCTCCCCTCCTGGTGCCACTCTTTCTTGTATTGAGCCCCAGGTTTAACCTCGTGGACCTTACCCTTTTGCTGGGGGGTCCCACTCACTATTCCTACCTTTCCTATATGCTACCGTGAGCTGCCGGATTACAGTCTCTTCGGTTGCTAGGGGGTCTCGGTGGTCAAACCAAGTATCAGCCTTTGCTTTTATCTGGGGCAGGCAATTGGACACCAGGCAACGAACCCATTGGGTCCGCTGCCGCTGGTTCAGGTGTGCCCTATCTTGTCCCCCTGTACACGCGCTGTTGTAGACTGGCCACAGCCTGTCTGCAAATGCCTGTGGGGTCTCCCCTTCCTTCTGCAGTGTTTTCCCTATGCGATCGAACGGACTGCCGTCGTTCGCACCCATGGCTTCCAGTATTTCCTCCTTTAGGTCCTCAAAACCCTTCTGCCCTCTCTTAGCCTCATCTGAATGGGTCTGATAGAGCTTACTATCTACAGAGAAAAGCAACATTTTGGCTTTCTCTTCATCATCACAGCCGTTAACAGAGGCTGCCTGTTCTATCCCTTGGAAGTGCACTGAGGGGTCTCCCTTTTTGGAGAGCAGGGGAATATGTTTCACCAGGCCTCTGAGCTGTTGGGTATCATAGGGTACCAGATCGGTATGCTGAACAGCCCCTGGGTCAATATCGTTCATGGGCGGACCGTACCTCCGTTGTCGGAGGGGTTACACTGGTCTTGGTCCCTGCCTGCCTAGCGGGACCGGCTGGCGTTCTTCTACCACTCCATTGTCCACCCCTTCTTGCTGCCAGAGCTCCTCAAAACTTGGAGCTGTGGGCTGCAGTCTTGGGATTTGTAATTCCCTAGCCAGCTCTGTTCTGGGTGCTGCCTGTGGGGCGGTTTGATTTGGGCTGCTGGTACTGTCCGACGGACTTCCCTTCGGACATATGAGACATACCATCCCTTTAGTCCTTAATAACTCGATACCCAAACTCTCTACCTTTCTGCTCCACTAAACCTTTGGTCGCAGGCCAGCTTATAAGCTGCCTTTACCTCCCTAACCTTTTCCTCCTGTTCTGTTACTTCTGAGGTGAGGTGGGCATTCTCTTCCTGCAGTCTCATCTCGTTACTCTTTGCTTCTGTAATTTGGCACTTTAGGAACTCTATCTTGTGCCTGCCTCGCGTGGCTTTTGCCCTCGCTAGCTTCTTGGGTGATGTGTGCGTTTTCCTCCTGTAGCCTCATCTCACTGTCCCTAGCCTCTGTGACTTCCTGCACAAGGTGCTCTATCTCTGCCTGGCATTTCGGGACCTCTAGTGTGAGACGTGCATTTTCTTCCCGCACCCTCATCCCACTATCTCTTGCCTCATTCACCTCTCTTATGAGGCGTTCTACCTCCGCCTGGCATTTTCCAACTCTGACTCACGATTCTTGGCCTCTATAACCTCCTCCCGCACCCTCATCTCACCCTTCTTAACCCAGCCAGCTATACCATAATAGGTCAGCTTACACGCTGCCGCTAACTTCTGCAGGGTTAACCACAGACTGAAAGCAAGAAAAGCAAGAGCTGAAGCTTTCTCCAGATCCAGACCACTTATCATATCAAAAACTGCCTCCAGTCTTGCCACGGTCTCCAATTTGTAGGGGGCATCCTTTACCTGGTTTATGGTAATTTACCTGGTCAGGCAGCCCTTTCCCACTGCACTGTGACCAATTCTAATCAGCAGTTTCGAATCGCTAAACCCCTCCTTCCAGTTCTGACTGGAGGAACTTAATTTTAATGATATATTAAAACGGACAAATGGTCTGTATGCAAGAAAGTCAAACTTTATTACAACTAAGAAACTACACCACACGATCGAAGTAATCACGGTAAAATTGCTTAAATAGGGGAGGAAAAATGGACACAACGAGGGAAATGGACTAAAATACAATTCTAACAAAATCCCCACTTTACTCCCACCCCTAAGCCTATCCTAAGTTGCCTTGTGGAAGGCCAGAAAAATATATGCTCACCACTGCAATGCCAGCTCCATGTCCCACGAGATCCTCACTGCCCTGAAGTAAAGAAACACCCCAGTGTTTTAAAAGCAAACTGCTGGTGTTTTACTTCTTCAGACAGACTCCACGCTGTAGAGGGCACATGGAGGCAAGCCAGAGAGAGAGAGATGCCCCTGAGAAGCTATCTCTTATACACCAATTTTGCAGCGGAAATGTTCCCGCCAAGATCCTGAAGTTTCTGGGCTAAAACAAAAGGGATCCAACTGTCCCCATTGTCCAGTAATGGGTGATTCAAACCCATTCAATTTTAAACTGTTCCTTTCCTCAGTTTGAGTGTCTCTTTTCAAATGTCTGTGCTGAGCCTTTGAACCCTCTCCATTCACCCTGATGGGTTTTGAATGGAGTTGTATTACTATGTAAACAGAAACCCGTTATCTTGTGGTCACTGAAACCGCAGTCAAGTGGTTTAATCCCTTGTGCAAACATCCTTGTAGCAGTTTCTGTAAACAAATCGATTGTCTCTGCAGGGAAGGAACTTCCCTTTGATTGACAGATTTGACTGCCATCTTTGATCCTCCCCTTTTCACAGACATACAGTAGCTGCTTCCAAGTCCTTTGTTCTTGGTCATCCTTTCTGACGGCCATTTTTATCCCTGGGCAATTTAAACCATTCAAAACTCAAGAGTACATCCTTTAATAAAATGTACAAGCTTAAAGTGTGCAATTTTCACTAAGTTCTTTGATTCCAGTGTTCAAGCGTTGCCCAGCCCATGAGTTTTCAACGGAGCCTTTTTCTGCGGTTCTGGGTATGTTTTAACACATTGTCCAACCCACAGACGACTTAAATCACACAAGTCTTCGTCCACGACGTGGATTAATAATTCCCGATCTTCGGGGCTGAGGGGATTTTGCGAACACCTACATTCATCCCTTGGACACTTCCAACTTGCTTATACCCCAATCTTGAAGAAGTGAGCAAAATTTTCTGACACCCGACAAACAACCATCCCCTGTATTTACCTATAGCTGCCTATCACTGATTCCCCGACCCGTCTATTCCCCTCAAATCCGAGAAAAACCATGGTACGGTAGTCATCTACAGATACATCAATTACAAATTGTTACAATGAGGGGTCTCATACCCCTGCACCACTTGTTACATTATAACATATTACAAAATGTTGCAATCTTGGTTATACAATGTAAACATAATGATTCCAAGCACGGAGAGGGTCCTACACCTCTGCACCACTTGCAACTGTAAAAAAAAATACAAAAATCTCCATTAAACATTTGAAACAAAAGGCTGAAATAAACCCCGACCATCACGTGCCAATGATGGGTCACGAAATTCGAGTGGGTATTGCTCCTCCCACCCGGGCAGTAAATGTTCCTTCCATCCCCACTTTTTCTAATGGTCTTAAACTTTTAAAACATACAGAATGCATTTTACAGAACAGTCTGATCCACCAGCCCCGAGCCGTTCCCTTGTCCATTTGTGGAGGCGGGGTACCCCTCATGTTTCACAGATCCAGACCGGGGAGTATGTGATCGCGATTCCCATTCCCTCCCCCTCTCATCTTCCCTCGACTGGCTGGAAAAAATTATAGGTGCCTGTGTGGCGGCTCTCACTGGCCCCACACTCAAACTTGGATCCCAGATTCGGTCACCCACTCATCCTTCCCAGCCACACTTACACTCCTACTTTGCCCGTGGGCCCCGGGTGAGTTCCTCCCTTCCCTGAACGCACCCACGTGATGCTTGGGTCTCCCCCTCCCCTTTACAATCTTTCCCGGGCCATCACCACCCACTTCCAGGGAACGCATCCCTATCTGACAAGGCGCCCGCGCTTCCCTGCCATGACTCCTCAATAGTGAGGTCTCCCGCAAGTGAAATTCGGTCAGGAAACTGCTGGTTTGGGGGACATGCCCCACCCAGCTGGGGCCATCTCTTCCGCGTAGGATGAGTAGGCAGGTTCCTCCGGACTCTGTCCGGTTTCTCCCGAAGGTTGCTGCGGGGTCTCCTCCTGGATTTGTCCAGTGGCGAGGTGATCCCCAACATTCTGTATCCATATCTTCATTCTTTGCCCAGCTTGGGCTGGGTGAACAGGGCTGCTCCTTTGTCCACTTTCCTGCAAAAGAACTGAAAAGGACATGCAGCCAGGTCTCTCACTGACCTGCTGCCTTAGGTGGCGACATGGTCAGGTCCCTCGACCTCAGACCAAAATACAAGCATTTGGCACACTTATAAACTTAAACTTTAAACTTAAACTCAAAACTACTATTTACCTTCTAAACTTAAAATTTAAACACCTTAAAAGCACGCTATAAACATTGGTAACTTAACACAAAGCTATGATACAAATGCCGCCCGTCTCTGGATGGCCAGGCTAATCTCTGATGTCACTATCGCAGATTACTGCTGCCTGCAGCGAAGCTTGACTGCCTCCTGCTTCAAGTCCCTGGCAGCTTATGGCTGCTGGTTGGGGACCTCTGTGATTTCTTACCTCCCGGGCTCGGGAGATTGCTCTTTGTGGCAGATACCCTGGTGACCATCTTATCTTGGGCTTGCGGACCCGCTGAGACCTTCTGACGGGCGTCTCTGTGGGGGAAACTTTGGCTGACGGACCCTGAGCCTGGGTCACAGCCCTAGCTGGCTGGGAACCTTCTCCCCCTGATGCAAACAGCCCGCACTGTTTAATATACCTGGCAGCCTGCCGGTACTCCGGGTTTGTCTCCTTTTCCCTACCCACTCCTGTACTGGGGGCAGGTATCCCCTCACTACCTGCTGCTGGTGGCTGAAAATCTTCCTCTCCAGGTCCAAAACCTGGTACCGGCTCCTTCCATATGTCCCCTGCAAGAGGAATTGCTATCCCTTCCTCCCCAGAGTCCCACACTATGGTAAACCACTTTTATCATTCACTATCATTACACTATGTTTATATCGTTACACTATGGTTATCACTGTTTACACTGTTGTATCACTACACAAGGTCACCTCTTGTCACGCTGTTATACCTGGGCTGACCACAGCTGACTCCGCCCATGGCTCCGCCTGCTTGCCTAGGTATAAAGGTGGTCGACTGGCTGGTATTCCTCCTTGTTGGACCCGATCACCCACGAGGGTGGGCTCTGTTATTTAGCCAATAAAAACCTATAGTTACTATCTTAACTCGTCGCTTTTCATTGAATGAATTGATAGGTATATCAATTTTATTGGCTAAATTTTGAAATGAGTGGATCGGAGCAGCCAAACGACCAGCCAAACGGCCAGCTACAACAGCCACAGCAGTCGGCCTGGCTGCGAGCCCTCCGACCACCGTACCTGGATCTAAACCCACAGGCAGCGAACTCAGCCCTCGACTTCGAACACTGGCTGAGCTGTTTCGAATCCTACCTGGGAGAATCCGGCGTGCCTCCGGGATCCAACCTAAGAGTTCTGACCGCCCAGGTGAGCCCTAAATTATTTGCATTCATCCGGGACCTTGCTACATACGAGGACGCCCTCAACCTGCTGAAAGAGCAGTACCGGAGCCCGGTAAATTCTATGTATGCCAGACATCTCCTAAGATCCCGCTCGCAACAGCCAGGAGAGTCTGTAGATGAATTTTTATGGGCGCTACAAACACTCGGCAGGGACTGTGACTTTAAAGCTGTAACGGCTGCAGAAAATACTGAAGGGAATATCCGCGATGCATTCGTGAAAGGCCTTCGGTCCGACTACTCACGGCAAAGACTGCTCGAATCAAAGGACCTCAACCTGAATACAACTGCAGCCCTTGCTCGCTCTCTGGAAGTGGCCCATCGGGACCTCGACGCGTACTCCAGGTACTGTGCTGCGCGACCCTGGGACTCGGGCCCGGCCCCGGCCGCAATACCCCTCGCACCGCCGCCTCTGGGACCTACCTCAGCGTCGGCGTCCCAGAACCGATCGGGACCGCCACCCCCGGTACCGGCTGTGACATCGGAGCCCCGCGATCGGGCCGCCGGCTGCTTCTTCTGTGGCCAGGCGAAACACCCGAGGACGCGCTGCCCTGCAAGAAACGCGACTTGCTCCGACTGCCACAAGAAAGGTCACTTCGCGAAGGCCTGCAGGGGGAGAGCCACAGACGCCAGCAGTGCCTCATGCGAGTTGTGGGGGCGGCCATCTTTCATCAAGGCCACAGATGCCAGTATCCCCTCGTGTGAGTCGTGGGGGCGGCCATATTTGATCAAGGCCACCGACGCCAGCAGTGCCTCATGTGAGTTGTGGGGGCGGCCATCTTCTCCGCCATTTTATTCAACGTCGTGGGTGCCGCCATTTTGTCCACCACCCTCGACCGCCACCTTGTCTCCAGACCCGACCACCGCCTCACCCGCAGACTACAGCAGCTCACTCAGCCATACACTAGCCTCCGTCACACTGGACCAAGCTCGCCCGCATCACCTGTCCAAGTCCATGATGGACATCAAAGTAAACGGCCATGCCACGACCTGCCTGTTCGACAGCGGAAGCACGGAGAGTTTCATCCATCCAGACACGGTGAGCCACTACTCCCTCACTGTCCGGCCAACGCGCAACCGGATCTCGATGGCGTCGAGGTCCCATTCTACAGACATCAGCGGCTACTGTGTTGTGACCCTGTCGGTTAGGGGCACGGAGTATAAAAATTTTAAACTCCTCATCCTGCCCCAGCTCTACGCTGCCATCCTACTAGGGCTGGACTTCCAATCCCACCTTCAAAGTGTCACTTTGGCATGCGGTGGACCCCTCCCCCCACTCACAATCGACAACCAGCAGCCTTTAAACCGCCCACCGCGTACCACCTGCGGCCTATCCACCCTCAAGGTCCCGCCCCCCTCCCTGTTCGCTAACCTCACCCGCAACTGTAAACCCGTCGCCACCAAGAGCAGGCGGTACAGCGCCGGGGACAGAACTTTTATTAGCTCTGAGGTGCAGCGTCTCCTGAAGGAGGGCATCATCGAGAGGAGCAACAGCCCCTGGCGTGCCCAGGTCATAGTCGTTAAGACCGGCAATAAAAACCACCTGGTCATCGACTACAGCCAAACCATAAACCGGTACACCCAGCTGGATGCATACCCCCTTCCCCGCATATCTGATATGGTCAATCAGATTGCACAGTACCGGGTTTTCTCTACCATCGACCTTAAGTCGGCCTATCACCAACTCCCTATCCGCCCTGAGGACCGCCAGTATACCGCCTTCGAGGTGAATGGCCGCCTCTACCACTTCCTTAGGGTTCCCTTCGGCGTCACCAACGGGGTTTCGGTCTTCCAAAGGGAGATGGACCGGATGGTTGACCAGAACGGGCTGCAGGCCATGTTCCCTTATCTAGATAACGTCACCATCTGCGGCTGCGACCAGCAGGACCACAATGTTAATCTGGAGAAATTCCTCCGTACGGCCCAATGGCTGGACCTCACTTACAATAAGGAGAAATGTGTGTTTAACACCTTGCGTCTTGCCATCCTCGGCTGCGTAGTAGAGAACGGTGTCATCGGCCCCGACCCCGAAAGAATGCGCCCCCTCATGGAGCTTCCCCTCCCCCACTGTCCAAAGGCGCTGAAGAGAACCCTGGGGCTCTTCGCCTACTATGCCCAATGGGTGCCGAATTATGCGGACAAAGCCAGACCCCTCATGAAGTCCACCTCCTTCCCCCTGACAGCAGAAGTGTGCACAGCCTTCTCCCTCATAAAGGGAGACATTGCTAAGGCCACAATGCACGCGGTGCATGAGTCTATCCCTTTCCAAGTGGAGAGCGATGCATCCGACTTCGCCCTAGCTGCAACCCTTAACCAGGCGGGGAGACCTGTGGCCTTCTTCTCAAGGACCCTCCAGGGCCCTGAGATCCGACACTCTTCAGTCGAGAAGGAGGCCCAGGCGATCGTGGAGGCAATACGACGCTGGAGGCATTACCTGGCAGGCAAACGATTTACCCTCCTCACCGACCAGCGTTCGGTCGCTTTTATGTTTAATAACAAGCTGAGGGGCAAAATCAAGAACGACAAGGTCTTGAGGTGGAGAATCGAGCTCTCCACCTATGATTATGATATCTTGTACCGGCCTGGTAAACTGAACGAACCCCCAGATGCTCTATCACGAAGTACATGCGCCAACGTGCAAATTGATAGACTGCAGACCCTCCACAACGACCTCTGCCACCCCGGGGTCACCAGACTTTACCACTTCATTAAGGCCCGCAACCTGCCCTACTCCATCGAGGAGGTCAGGACCATGACCAGGAACTGCCGAACCTGTGCCGAATGCAAACCGCATTTCTTTAGGCCGGACAGAGCAAGCCTGATCAAGGCCACCCGCCCCTTCGAGCGCTTGAGCATCGATTTTAAGGGACCCCTCCCGTCCTCTGACTGTAATGTGTACTTCCTCAACATCATTGATGAGTACTCCCGTTTCCCCTTTGCCTTCCCCTGCCCAGACATGACCAGTACCACAGTCATCAAATGCCTGAACGACCTCTTCGCCTTGTTCGGGTTCCCAAACTATATACATAGCGACCGGGGCTCATCCTTCATGAGCGAGGAACTTCGCCAGTTCCTACTAGCGAGAGGTATTGCTGCAAGCAGGACCACCAGCTACAACCCCCGAGGGAACGGCCAGGTGGAAAGAGAGAACACGACTGTCTGGAAGGCCGTTCTCTTAGCCTTAAAGTCTAAGGGCCTCCCAACCTCTCGCTGGCAGGAAGTCCTCCCGGCAGCGCTGCATTCCATCCGGTCACTGCTTTGCACTGCCATTAACGCCACCCCCCATGAACGAATGTTTGTTTTCCCCAGGAAGTCGACTACGGGAACCTCGCTACCAACATGGCTGACTTCTCCGGGGCCAGTCTTGCTGCGAAAGCACGTGAGGGCCCATAAAACGGACCCCCTGGTCGAGAGGGTGGACCTCCTGCACGCCAACCCCCAGTACGCCTATGTGGCATACCCAGACGGTCGGGAGGACACAGCATCCTTACGAGACCTTGCACCCTCGGGCACCCCTGAGACACCACCGTTACCCCCCACCACCCCCCCAAATCCAGCCCAGGTAGACGGCATGCCGGAACCCCACGAGCCTTCGCCGACCACGCAGACACCAGCATTAACGTCGGATACTGCACCACCGCCGCCGCTGCTGCGCCGATCAGAAAGACTTACGAGGCCTCCGGACAGACTGACATACCCGAACTGGTAGTACACTTCACCCCGCCGGACTCAAATTTAAACAAGGGGTGAATGTGGTAAACCACTTTTATCGTTCACTATCGTTACACTATGTTTATATCGCTACACTATGGTTATCACTGTTTACACTGTTGCATCACTACACAAGGTCACCTCTTGTCACGCTGTTATACCTGGGCTGACCACAGCTGACACCGCCCATGGCTCCGCCTGCTTGCCCAGGTATAAAGGTGGTCGACTGGCTGGTATTCCTCCTTGTTGGACCCGATCACCCACGAGGGTGGGCTCTGTTATTTAGCCAATAAAATCTATAGTTGCTATCTTAACTCGTCGCTTTTCATTGAATGAATTGATAGGTATATCACACACCATAGGGGGAACCACTCTAGAAGCGGGCTGGAAAGCTTGTCCCTTTAAGCAGGCGACTGCGCCTGCGCGAACCTCCTCCCCGGAGTCCCCCGGCAGAGGCTGTGAAACCTCTGTCTTCAAACAGGTGACTGCGTCTGCGCGGAAAAACTGCAGAGGAGCCGCTGGGGTCACAGGCTGGGGAACTGCGCCTGCGCGAACCTCCTCCCCGGAGTCCCATGGCAGAGGCTGTGAAACCTCTGTGTTCAAACAGGCGATTGCGCCTGCGTGGGAAAACTGAAGAGGAGCCACTGGGATCACAGGCTGGGGAACTGCGCCTGCGCGAACTTCCTCCCCGGAGTCCCACGGCAGAGGCTGTGAAACCTCTGTCTTCAAACAGGCAACTGCGCCTGTGCAGGGAAACTGAAGAGGAGCCGCTGGGGTCATAGGCTGGGGAACTGCGCCTGCGAGAACCCAGTGTTGGGAAACCTCTCCCCTCAGGTGCACGACTGCGCCTGCGCAGGCAGCCTCTTCAAAGGGCAGCTCCTCCCTAGAGCCCCCCAAGCGATTTTCTGTGAATGAACTCACAGCAGCCTGCAGACTTCTACTCTCAGACTGCTGTTTCTCTGTTTCTGAACTAGATAACTGGTTCAAATTTAAACTTTGGCCAAAACTTAGGTCCCACTGGGACAGTGCCTGTCTTTGCAGCATGTGAACTTGAACTTGTATGGTCAGATTTATATAATTTACATTGGTTGGCGTGGAACCACTTGTGCACCGGGGTAGTTTTACTGCATAGACCATGGGGCTGGCCCTATCAACTATACTATAGGGTCCCATGTATAGTGGCTCTAAACTTCCCACCCGGGCATAGTTTCTTACCATCACTAGGTCTCCTATCTCCCACTGGTGGCTCCTGCTAGGCTCGAGCAGCAGCCGGTTATTCCGATGCTGCTTCCCCATGCTGTCTGCTGCCTGCCCATAAATTCGTTTGAGGTGTTCTAGGAGGGTTCGGGTGAATTTATTCTGGTTTATTTCCTGCAGTTGTCCTTCAGTGAGGACTGGGGCAAGGACATGAGTGGGGGTCCTCATAACTCTGCCGGTCATGAGCTCATGTGGTGAATGCCCTGAACTCTTGGACTGGCTGGCCCGGATCCCCATGAGGATCAGAGGTAGGGTCTCTGCCTTCTGAGTTGGGGCTGCGGGGTCCTGGCTTTATCGTCTCTCCCAGTCTTTTTACAATCCCTGCACCAGTGGCCATCCTCCCCACACCTGTAACAAGTGACCTTGTTCTGGGAGGGATGGCTCCCCTCCTGGTGCCACTCTTTCTTGTATTGAGCCCCAGGTTTAACCTCGTGGACCTTACCCTTTTGCTGGGGGGTCCCACTCACTATTCCTACCATTCCTATATGCTACCGTGAGCTGCCGGATTACAGTCTCTTCGGTTGCTAGGGGGTCTCGGTGGTCAAACCAAGTATCAGCCTTTGCTTTTATCTGGGGCAGGCAATTGGACACCAGGCAACGAACCCATTGGGTCCGCTGCTGCTGGTTCAGGTGTGCCCTATTTTGTCCCCCTGTACACGCGCTGTTGTAGACTGGCCACAGCCTGTCTGCAAATGCCTGTGGGGTCTCCCCTTCCTTCTGCAGTGTTTTCCCTATGCGATCGAACGGACTGCCATCGTTTGCACCCATGGCTTCCAGTATTTCCTCCTTTAGTTCTTCAAAACCCTTCTGCCCTCTCTTAGCCTCATCTGAAAGGGTCTGATAGAGCGTCCTATCTACAGAAAAAAGCAACATTTTGGCTTTCTCTTCGTCATCACAGCCGTTAACAGGATGCCTGTTCTATCCCTTGGAAGTGCACTGAGGGGTCTCCCCTTTTGGAGAGCAGGGGAATATGTTTCACCAGGCCTCTGAGCTGTTGGGTATCATAGGATACCAGATAGGTATGCTGAACAGCCCCTGGGTCATTATCGTTCATGGGCGGACCATACCTCCGTTGTCGGAGGGGGTACACTGGTCTTGGTCCCCGCCTGCCTAGCGGGACCTGCTGGCGTTCTTCTACCACTCCATTGTCCACCACTTCTTGCTGCCAGAGCTCCTCAAAACTTGGAGCTGTGGGCTGCGGTCTTGGGATCTGTAATTCCCTAGCCAGCTCTGTTCTGGGTGCTGCCTGTGGGGCGGTTTGATTTGGGCTACTGGTACTGTCCGACGGACTTCCCTTCGGACATATGAGACATACCATCCCTTTAGTCCTTAATAACTCCATACCCAAACTCTCTATCTTTCTGTTACATGGGGTATGATCTGCTCCACTAAACCCTTGGTCGCAGGCCAGCTTATAAGCTGCCTTTACCTCCCTAACCTTTTCCTCCTGCTCTGTTACTTCTGAGGTGAGGTGGGCATTCCCTTCCTGCAGTCTCATCTCGTTACTCTTTGCTTCTGTAATTTGGCACTTTAGGAACTCTATCTTGTGCCTCGCGTGGCTTTTGCCCTCGCTAGCTTCTTGGGTGATGTGTGCGTTTTCCTCCTGTAGCCTCATCTCACTGTCCCTAGCCTCTGTGACTTCCTGCACAAGCGCTCTATCTCTGCCTGGCATTTCGTGACCTCTAGTGTGAGACGTGCATTTTCTTCCCGCACCCTCATCCCACTATCTCTTGCCTCATTCACCTCTCTTATGAGGCGTTCTACCTCCGCCTGGCATTTTCCAAACTCTGACTCCTGATTCTTGGCCTCTATAACCTCCTCCCGCACCCTCATCTCACCCTTCTTAACCCAGCCAGCTATACCATAATAGGTCAGCTTACACGCTGCCGCTAACTTCTGCAGGGCTAACCACAGATTGAAAGCAAGAAAAGCAAGAGCTGGTGCTTTCTCCAGATCCAAACCACTTATCATATCAAAAACTGCCTCCAGTCTTGCCGCAGTCGCCAATTTGTAGGGGGCATCCCTTAACTGGTTTATGGTAATTTACCTGGTCAGGCAGCCCTTTTCCACTGCACTGTGACCAATTCCAATCAGCAGTTTCGAATCCCTAAACCCCTCCTTCCAGTTCTGACTGGAGGAACTTATAATTAATGATATATTAAAACGGACAAATGGTCTGTAAGCAAGAAAGTCAAACTTTATTACAACTAAGAAACGACACCACATGATCAAAGTAATCACGGTAAAATTGCTTAAATAGGGGAGGAAAAATTTACACAACGAGGGAAATGGCCAAAATACAATTCTAACGAAATCCCCTCTTTACTCCCACCCGTAAGCCTATCCTAAGTCGCCTTGTGGAAGGCCAGAAAAATATATGCTCACCACTGCAATGCCAGCTCCGTGTCCCACGAGATCCTCACTGCCCTGAAGTAAAGAAACACCCCAGTGTTTTAAAAGCAAACTGCTGGTGTTTTACTTCTTCAGACAGACTCCACGCTGTAGAGGGCACACGGAGGCAAACCAGAGAGAGAGAGATGCTCCTGAGAAGCTATCTCTTATACCCCAATTTTGGGGCCAAAATGTTCCCGCCCAGATCTGGAAGTTTCTGGGCTAAAACAAAAGGAATCCAACTGTCCCCATTGTCCAGTAATGGGTGATTCAAACCCATTCAATTTTAAACTGTTCCTTTTCTCAGTTTGAGTGTCTCTTTTCAAATGTCTGCGCTGAGCCTTCGAACCCTCTCCATTCACTCTGATGGGTTTTGAATGGAGTTGTATTACTATGTAAACAAAAACCTGTTATCTTGTGGTCACTGAAACCGCAGTCAAGTGGTTTAATCCCTTGTGCTAACATCCTTGCAGCAGTTTCTGTAAACAAATCGATTGTCTCTGCAGGGAAGGAACTTCCCTTTGATTGACAGATTTGACTGCCATCTTTGATCCTCCCCTTTTCACAGACATACACGAGCTGCTTCCAAGTCCTTTGTCCTTGGCCATGCTTTCTGACGGCCATTTTTATCCCTGGGCAATTTAAACCATTCAAAACTCAAGAGTACATCCTTTAATAAAATGTACAATCTTAAAGTGTGCAATTTTCACAAAGTTCTTTGATTCCAGTGTCCAAGCGCTGCCCAGCCCACGAGCTTTTAACGCAGCCTTTTTCTGTGGTTCTGGGTATGTTTTAAAACATTGTCCAACCCAGAGACAATTTAAATCACACAAGTCTTCATCCACGCTCTGGATTAATAATTCCCGATCTTCGGGGCTGAGGAGATTTTGCGAACCCCTACATTAGGGGTCTGGGCTGTCTGTTTATAGGGGTCTGGGCTGTCTGTTTATAGGGGTCTGGGCTGTCTGTTTATAGGGGTCTGGGCTGTCTTCTATAGTGGTCTGGGCTGTCTGTTTATAGGGGTCTGGGCTGTCTGTTTATAGGGGTCTGGGCTGTCTGTTTATAGGGGTCTGGGCTGTCTGTTTATAGGGGTCTGGGCTGTCTGTTTATAGGGGTCTGGGCTGTCTGTTTATAGGGGTCTGGGCTGTCTTCTATAGTGGTCTGGGCTGTCTGTTTATAGGGGTCTCGGCTGTCTTCTATAGTGGTCTGGGCTGTCTGTTTATTGGGGTCTGGGCTGTCTGTTTATAGGTGTCTGGGCTGTCTGTTTATAGGGGTCTGGGTTATCTGTCTATAGGGGTCTGGGCTTTTTGTTTATAGCGGTCTGGGCTGTTGGTTTATCGGGGTCTGGGCTGTCGGTTTATCGGGGTCTGGGCTGTCTGTTTATTGGGGTCTGGGCTGTCTGTTTATTGGGGTCTGGGCTGTCTGTTTATAGGGGTCAGTGATGTCTGTTTATGGGAGTCTGGGCTGTCTGTTTATAGGGGTCTGGCCTGTCTCTTTATAGTGGTGTGGGCTGCCTTTTTATATGCGTCTGGGCTGCCTGTTTTTCTGGCCTGGGTTGTTTGTTTATAGGGGTCTATGCTGTCTCTTTATAGGGGCAAAAAAAAGACAGCCCAGACCACTATAAACAGTCAGCCCAAACCCCTATAAACAGACAGCCCAGACCCCTATAATCAGGAAGCCCAGATCCCTATAAATAGACAGACAAGACTCCTATAAACAGAGAGCCCAGATTCCTATAAACAGAGAGCCCAGACGCCTATAAACAGAGAGCCCAGGCCGCTATAAACAGACAGCCCAGACCCCTATAAACAGACAAACCAGATCCCTATAAACATTCTGCCCAGGCCCCTATAAACAGAGAGCCCAGGCCCCTGTAAACAGAGAGCCCAGGCCCCTGTAAACAGACAGCCAAGGCCATAGTTATACAGCACAGAAAGAGGCTCTTCGGCCCATCATGTCCGTGCCGGCCATCAAGCCCTGTCTATTCTAACCCCATTATCCAGCACTTGCTGTGTAGCCTTGTATGCTATGGTGTTTCAAGTGCTCATCTAAATGCTTCTGGAATGTTGTGAGGGTTCCTGCCTCTACCACCCTTTCAGGCAGTGAGTTCCAGATTCCAACCACCCTCTGGGTGAAAAAGTATTTCCTCAAATCCCCATTAAACCTCCTGCCCCTTACCTTGAAACTATACCCCCTGGTTATTGACCCCTCTGCTAAGGGGAAAAGTTGCTTTCTATCTACCCTATCTATGCCCCTCATAATTTTGTACATCTCAATCAGGTCCCCCCCTCAGACTTCTCTGCTCCAAGGAAAACAACCCCAGCCTGTCCAGTCTCTCTTCATAGCTGAAGCGCTCCAGCCCAGGTAACATCCTGGTGAATCTCCTCTGCACCCTCTCCAATGCAATCACATCCTTCCTGTAGTGTGGCGACCAGAACTGCACACAGTATTCCAGCTGTGGCCTAACTAGCGATTTGTACAGCTCCATCACAACCTCCCTTGGCTAATGAAGGCAAGTATCCCATATGCCTTTTTAACCACCTTACCTACCTGTCCTGCTGCCTTCAGGGATCTATGTACATGCACACCAAGGTCCCTCTGATCCTCTGTCCTTCCTAGGATCCTACCATTCATTGTGTATTCCATTGCCTTGTTAGTCCTCCCAAAATGCATCACTTCACACTTTTCAGGGTTAAATTCCATTTGCCACTGTTCTGCCCATCTAATCAACCCGTCAACATTGTCCTGTAGCCTGAGGCTTCCCTCCTCGCTATTTACCACTCCACCAATTTTCGTGTCATCTGTGAACTTACTGATCATACCTCCTACATTCATATCTAAATCATGAATGTACACTACAAACAGCAAAGGACCCAGCACCGATCCATGCGGTACACTACTGGACACAGGCTTCCAGTCACAAAAACAACCTTCGACCATCACCCTCTGCCTCCCGCCACTAAGCCAATTTTGGATCCAATGTGCCAAATTGCCCTGGATCCCATGGGCTCATATATTTTCTTGACCAGTCTCCCATGCGGGACTTTGTCAAATGCCTTACTGAAGTCCATGTAGAATACATCAACTGCACTACCCTCATCCACACACCTAGTCACCCCCTCGAAAAATTCAATTAAATTGGTTAGACATGATCTCCCCCTGACAAAGCCATGCTGATTATCCCTGATTAATCCTTGCCTCTCCAAGTGGAGACTAATTCTGTCCCTCAGAAATGCTTCCAATAATTTCCCTACCACTGATGTTAGGCTCACTGGCCTGTAATTCCCTGGTTTACCCCTAGTACCCTTCTTGCACAATGGTAATACGTTAGCTGTTCTCCAGTCCTCTGGCACCTCCCCTGTGGCCAGAGAGGTTCTGAAAATTTGTGTCAGAGCCCCTGCAATCTCCTCCCTTGCCTCACACGGCAGCCTGGGATACATCTCGTCAGGGACTGGGGATTTATCCACTTTTAAGCCCGCTAAAACCGCTGGTACCTCCTCGCTCTCAATACTAATTTGTTCAAGTATATCACAATCCCCCCGCCTGATTTCTATGCCTACATCACCCTTCTGCATAGTGAACACAGAGGCAACATATTCATTTAAAACCTCACCTGCATCTTCCGGCTCTACACACAGATTGCCACTTTGGTCCCCAATGGGCCTTACACTTTCACTGGTTATCCTCTTGCCTTTAATATACTTATAAAACACCTTGGGATTTTCCTTTATTTTGCCTGCCAGTGTTTTTCCATGCCCCCTCTTCCCTCTCCTAATTTCTTTTTTAAGTACCCCCCTGCACTTTCTATACTCCTCAAGGCTTCCACTGTTTTTAGTCCTTTGTACCTGCCTTTTTTTCCTAATCCATTCTTGTATATCCCTTGACATCCAGGGTTCCCTGAGCTTTTTGGTCCCACTCGTGACCTTTACGGGAACATGTTAGTGCTGTACTCTCTCTATTTCCTTTCTGAAAGACTCCCACTGCTCTGATGTGGATTTTCCTACAAGTAGCTGATCACAGTCCACTTTGTCCAGATCCTGCCTTATCATATTACAGGAAACTTTCGATTAACCGGCCCCTAAATAACCGGAAATGTCGGTTAACCGGCAAAATTCAGGAGTAGGTTCAGGTAACTTTTAATACTATTTTTACTCCATTTGTTGCTGTGCAAGGGTGTAGCTGCAGCTGTTGCTAAGCACAGAGATGCTTGCAACTTGTGCCAATTGTTCTGAAGCTGTTGCTAAGCAACAGGGTTTGTTGCATTATACGGAGCTCTGAGCTCCGTATCTTTTACTATAGCTTTCGGTTATCACAGAAAAGAGAATCACAGAAACCCCACAGTGCAGATAGAGGCCATTTCGGCCCATCGAGCCTGCACCGACGCATATCCCACCCGATCCCCGTAACCCCTACACCAACACATATCCCACCCTATCCCCGTAACCCCACGTATTTAATCCCCCTAACACTAAGGGTCAATTTATCATAGCCAAGCAACCTAACCCGCACATCTTTGGACTGTGGGAGGAAACCGGAGCACCCGGAGGAAACCCACGCAAACACGGGGAGAATGTGCAAACTCCACACAGACAGTCGCCCAAGGCCGGATTCGAACCCGGGTCCCTGGCGCTGTGAGGCAACAGTGCTAACCACTATGCCACCGTGCCACTATCCGGAATTTTTGATGAACCGGCACCACGTCGGTCCCGTCCGTGCCGGATAAAAGAAAGTTTCCTGTAAAATCGGCCTTCCCCCAATTTAGAACCTTTATTTCGAGTCCATCTTTGTCCTTTTCCATGACTACCTTAAATCTCACCAAATTATGGTCACTGTACCATAAATGTAGGGCCCATTAGGGACCAAAGTGGCAATCTGTGTGTAGAGCCGGAAGACACAGGTGAGGTTCTAAATGAATATGTTGTCTCTGTGTTCACTATGGAGAAGGGTGATGTAGGCATAGAAATCAGGCAGGGGGATTGTGATATACTTGAACAAATTAGTATTGAGAGGGAGGAGGTACTAGCGGTTTTAGCGGGCTTAAAAGTGGATAAATCCCCAGGCCCTGATGGGATGTATCCCAGGCTGCTGTGTGAGGCAAGGGAGGAAATTGCAGGGGCTCTGACACAAAATTTTCAGAACCTCTCTGGCCACAGGGGAGGTGCCAGAGGACTGGAGAACAGCTAACGTAGTACCAATGCTCTCCTACTGACACTTTTATCACTTGCCCGGCTACATTCCCTAGAATTAGGTCCAGTACCGCCCCCTCTCTTGTGGGACTTTCTACATGCTGGCTCAAAAAGCTCTCCTGGATGCACTTTAAGAATTCTGCGCCCTCTAATCCTTTCACACCCTGACTATCCCAGTTAATATTGGGGAAGTTGAAATCCCCTACTATAGGGGTCTGGTCTGTGCTATCTGTTTATAGGGGGCTGTGCTATCTGTTTACAGGGGTCTCGGCTGTCTGTTTATAGGGGTCTGGGCTGTCTGTTTATAGGGGTCTGGGCTGTCTGTTTATAGGGGTCTGTGCTATCTGTTTATAGGGGTCTGGGCTCTTTATAGGGGTCTGTGCTGTCTGTTTATAGGGGTCTGGGCTGTCTTTTTATCGGGTCTGAGCTGTCTGTTTATAGGGGTCTGGGCTCCCTGTTTATAGGGGTCTGGGCTGTCTTTTTATAGGGGTCTGGCCTGCCTGTTTATAGGGGTCTGGGCTGCCTGTTTATGGGGTCTAGACTGTCTGTTTATAGGGGTCTGGGCTCTCTGTTTTTAGGGACTGGGCTGTCTGTTTATAGGGGTCTGGGCTGTCTGTTTATAGGGGTCTGGGCTGCCCCTTTATAGGGGCCTGGCCTGTCCCTTTATAGGGGCCTGGCCTGTCTGTTTATAGGGGTCTGGGCTGCCCCTTTATAGGGGCCTGGGCTGTCTGTTTATAAGGGTCTGGGCTGTCTATTCGTGAGTCTAGATTCGGATCAGCCATGATCCTATTGAATGGCGGAGCAGGCCCGAGGGGCCATATGACCTACTCCTGCTCCTACTTCTTATGTTCTTATGTAACAACGATAACTTCAACTTGCGTCTTAAAATAGAAGTGAGAGTTCGCGAGGCGGAGCGGTGTATGGAGTTAATTCCACAGCTGAAGGCTGGGCCGCCAATGGTACAGCGATGGTCATCAGGGTTGCACAAGAGGCCTGATTTTGTGGAGCAGTGGCGTGTGGGGCTGGAGGAGATTACAGAGATAGCCAGGGTCGTGGGCGACAGAGTGATTTGAAAACAAGGATGAGATTTTTGAAATGGAGTCGTTGCCGGACCGGGAGCCAATGTAGGTCAGCGAGCACATGGGTGATGGGTGAACGGGACTTGGTGCGAGTTAGAACACGGGGCAGCCCAGCTTCCGAGGATCTCAATGTTGGAAGATGGGACTCCGGCCCAGAGAGCTTTGCAATATTCAGTTCTAGAGATGACAAATGTGTGGATGAAGGTTTCATCAGCAGATGAGCCGAGGCAGTGGCCTTGTTGGGAGATGTTACCGAGGTGGAAATAACCGGTCTTAGTTTTGGCCGGATAGATGGACGGAAGCTCAGCTCAGGGTCAATATGACACCAGTCTCATTCCACCAGGGCGAGGGGTGCAGTCGGTGGCAAATGAACAGAGTTCGTGGCTTTGACCAAAGATAATACGGGTCTGGGTTTTTTGCTTATACTGGTGTTTATACGGATCCGGATAGAGCTGTGTTGATTTCATGTGGGTGCCTCCCCTGTGCTGTGGTGGTACAGTCGGTGGTGTCTCCCTCGATGGTACAGTCCGGGGTGCCTCCCTCGGTGGTACAGTCCGGGGTGCCTCCTCGATGGTACAGTCCGGGGTGCCTCCTCGATGGTACAGTCCGGGGTGCCTCCTCGATGGTACAGTACGGGGTGCCTCCTTGATGGTACAGTCTCCCTCAATGGTACAGTCCGGGATACCTCCTTGATGGTACAGTCCGGGGTACGTCCTCGATGGTACAGTCCAGGGTGCCTCCTCGATGGTACAGTCCGGGGTGCCTCCTCAATGGTACAGTCCGGGGAGCCTCCTCGATGGTACAGTCTGGGGTGTCTCCTCGATGGTACAGTCAGGGGTGCCTCCTCGATGGTACAGTCTGGGGTGTCTCCCTCGATGGTACAGTCCAGGCGTCTATCTCGGTGGTACAGTCCGGGGCGCCTCCTCGACGGTACAGTCCGGGGTGCCTCCTCAATGGTACAGTCTGGGGTGTCTCCCTCGATTGTACAGTCTGGGGTGCCTCCTCGATGGTACAGTCCGGGGTGTCTCCCTCGATAGTATAGTCCAGGGTGTCTCCTAGATGGTAGAGTCCGGGGTGCCTCCCTCGATGGTATAGTCCGGGGTGCCTCCTCGATGGTACAGTCCGGGGTGCCTCCTCGATGGTGCAGTCTGGGGTGCCTTCTCGATGGTGCAGTCTGGGGTGCTTCCCTCGGTGGTACAGTCTGGGGTACCTCCTCGATGGTACAGTCCAGGGTGTCTCCCTCGATGGTACAGTCGGGGGTGTCTCTCTCGATGGTACAGTCCGGGGTGTCTCCCTCGATGGTACAGTCCGCGGTGCCTCCCCTGTGCTGTGGTGGTACAGTCCGGGGTGCCTCCTCAATGGTACAGTCCGCCATTCCTCCCCTGTGCTGTGGTGGTACAATCCACGGTGTCTCCCTCGATGGTACAGTCCGGGTTCTCTCCCTCGATGGTACAGTCTGGGGTGCCTCCTCGATGGTACCGTGCGGGGTGTCTCCCTCGATGGTACAGTCCGGAGTGTCTCCCTCGGTGGTACAGTCCAGGGTGTTTCCCTCGGAGATACAATCTGGGTTGCCTCCTTGATGGTACAGTCCATGGTGTCTCCTCGATGGTACAGTCCGGGGTGCCTCCTCGATGGTACAGTCCGGGGCGCCTCCCTCGATGGTACAGTCCGAGTTGCCTGCCTCGATGCTACAGTCCAGGGTACCTCCTCGATGGTACAGTCCGGGGTGTCTCCTCAATGGTACAGTCCGGGGTGCCTCCTCGATGGTACAGTCTGGGGTGTCTCCCTCGATGGTACAGTCCAGGGTGTCTCCCTCGATGGTACAGTCCGGGGTGTCTCCCTCGATGGTACAGTCTGGGGTGTCTCCCTCGATGGTACAGTCCAGGGTGTCTCCCTCGATGGTACAGTCCGGGGTGTCTCCTCGATGGTACAGTCCGGGGTGCCTCCTTTGATGGTACAGTCCGGGGTTTCTCCTCGATGGTACAGTCCGGGGTGTCTCCCTCGGTGGTACAGTCCGGGGTGCCTCCCTCGGTGGTGCAGTCTGGGGTGTCTCCTCGATGGTACAGTCCAGGGTGTCTCCCTCGATGGTACAGTCTGGGGTGCCTCCTCGATGGTACAGTCTGTGGTGCCTCCCTCGATGGTACAGTCCGCGGTGCCTTCCCTGTGCTGTGGTGGTACAGTCTGGGGTGCTTCCTCAATGGTACAGTCCAGGGTGCCTCCTCGATGGTACAGTCCGGGGTGTCTCCCTCGGTGAAACAGTCCGGGGTGCCTCCTCAATGGTACAATCCGGGGTGTCTCCTCGATGGTACAGTCCAGGGTGTCTCCCTCGATGGTACAGTCCTGGGTGTCTCCTCGATGGTACAGTCCGGGGTGTCTCCCTCGATTGTACAGTCCACAGTGCCTCCCCTGTGCTGTGGTGGTACAGTCCGGGATGCCTCCTCGATGGTACAGTCCGGGGTGCCTCCTCAATGGTACAGTCCGGGGTGCCTCCTCGATGCTACAGTCGGGGGTGCCTCCTCGCTGGTACAGTCCGTGGTGTCTCCCTCGATGGTAAAGTCTGGGGTGTCTCCTCGATGGTACTGTCCAGGTGTCTCCCGCGATGGTATATTCTGGGGTGTCTCCCTCGATGGTACAGTCCAGGGTGTCTCCCTCGATGGTACAGTCCGTGGTGTCTCCTCGATGGTACAGTCCGTGGTGTCTCCCTCGATGGTACAGCCTGGGGTGTCTCCTCGATGGTACTGTTCGGGTGTCTCCCGCGATGGTACAGTCCGGGATGCCTCCTCGATGGTACAGTCCGGGGAGCCTCCTTGATGGTACAGTCCGGGGTGTCTCCTCGATGGTACAGTCCGGGGTACCTCCTAGATGGTACAGTCCGGGGTGCGTCATCGATGGTACAGTCCGGGGTGCCTCATCGATGGTACAGTCCGGGGTGCCTCCCTCGGTGGTACAGTCCGAGGTGCCTCCCTCGATGGTACAGTCCGGGGTGTCTCCTCGGTGGTACAGTCCGGGTGCCTCCTCAGTGGTACAGTCCAGGGTGTCTCCTTGATGGTACAGTCCGCGGTGCCTCCCCTGTGCTGTGGTGGTACAGTCCCAGGTACCTCCTAGATGATACAGTCAGGGGTTTCTCCTCGATGGTACAGTCCGGGCTGCCTCCTCGATGGTACAGTCTGGGGCGTCTCCACGATGGTACAGTCTGGGGTGTCTCCTCGATGGTACAGTCCGGGGTACCTCCTCGGTGGTACAGTCTGGGGTGCCTCCTCGGTGGTAAATCCTGGGTGTCTCCTTGGTGGTATAGTCTGGGGTGTCTCCTCGATGGTACAGTTTGGGGTGTCTCCTCGATGGTACAGTCCGGGGTGCCTCCTTCATGGTACAGTCCGGGTGCCTTCTCGGTGGTACAGTCTGGGGTGTCTCCTTGATGGTACAGTCTGCGGTGCCTCCCCTGTGCTGTGGTGGTACAGTCCCGGGTACCTCCTAGATGGTACAGTTGGGGGTGTCTCCTTGATGGTACAGTCTGGGGTGTCTCCTCGATGGTACAGTCCGGGGTGCCTCCCTTGGTTGTACAGTTCGGGGTGCCTCCCCTGTGCTGTGGTGGTACAGTCCCGGGTAACTCCTAGATGATACAGTTGGGGGTGTCTCCATGATGGTACAGTCTGGGGTGTCTCCTCGATGGTACAGTCCGCGGTGCCTCCCCTGTGCTGTGGTGGTACAGTCCAGGGTACCTCACTCGATGGTACAGTCCGGGTGCCGCCCCTGTGTTGTGGTGGTACAGTCCGTGGTGTCTCCCTCGATGGTACATTCCGGGTGCCTCCACTGTGCTGTGACGGTACAGTCCGGGTGCCTCCCCTGTGCTGTGATGGTACAGTCCGGGATGTCTCCCTCGATGGCACAGTCCGCGGTGCCTGCCATGTGCTGTGGTGGTACAGTCGGGGGTGCCTCCCCTGTGCTGCGCTGGTACAGTCCAGGGTGCCTCCCCTGTGCTGTGGTGGTACAGTCCGGGGTACCTCCCTCGATGGTACAGTCCGGGTGCCGCCCCTGTGCTGTGGTGGTACAGTCCGGGGTGTCTCTCTCAATGGTACATTCCGGGTGCCTCCCCTGTGCTGTGGTGGCACAGTCTGGGTGCCTCCCCTGTGCTGTGTTGGTACAGCCCGGGGTGCCTCCCTCGATGGTACAGTCCGGGTGCCTCCCCTGTGCTTTTTTGGTACAGTCCGGGGTGTGTCCCTCGATGGTACAGTCTGCGGTGCCGCCCCTGTGCTGTGCTGGTACAGCCCGGGGTGCCTCCCTCGATGGTACAGTCCGCGGTGCCGCCGCTGTGCTGTGCTGGTACAATCCGGGGTGCCTCCCCTGTGCTGTGCTGGTACAGCCTGGGGTGCCTCCCTCGATGGTACAGTCCGCGGTGCCGCTCCTGTGCTGTGCTGGTACAGCCCGGGGTGCCTCCCCTCGATGGTACAGCCCAGGGTGCCTCCTCGATGGTACAGCCCGGGGTGCCTCCCTCGATGGTACAGCCCAGGGTGCCTCCTCGATGGTACAGCCCGGGGTGCCTCCCTCGATGATACAGCCCAGGGTACCTCCTCGATGGTACAGCCCGGGGTGCCTCCCTCGATGGTACAGCCCGGGGTGCCTCCCTCGATGGTACAGCCCAGGGTACCTCCTCGATGGTACAGCCCGGGGTGCCTCCCTCGATGGTACAGCCCGGGATGCCTCCCTCGATGGTACAGCCCAGGGTACCTCCTCGATGGTACAGCCCGGGGTGCCTCCCTCGATGGTACAGCCCGGGGTGCCTCCCTCGATGGTACAGCCCGGGGTGCCTCCCTCGATGGTACAGCCCGGGGTGTCTCCCTAGATGGTACTGTCCAGAATGCTCTAACTGCTCTGCTCTTGTTCCAGGGTGACATGTCCAATGAATCGCAATGCCCCAATGGGTTGAATAGCACGGACAGAGCTGCGCACAGCGAACAGGTGCTCTTCACCCTGCTGTACTGTGTGATCATCATCCTGGGGCTTTTCTTCAACGTGGTGGCCCTGTGGATATTCCAGCGTCACATCCGCCTCAGGTCGGGCACCACGGTTTACATGAAGAACCTAGCCATCGCCGACCTCCTGCTCGTCTGCTTCCTGCCCTTCCGCGTCACTTACCATCACCGCACCAAAAACCACAGCAGCGTGACCTGCGAGATCGCCACCATCATTTTCCTGGTCAACATGTACAGCAGCATCTTCTTCCTGGCCTGCATCAGCCTGGACCGCTGTGTGGCCACCGTGCTGGCCTTGAAGGTGCAGATGTGGCGCCTGCACCGTGGGGCGCTCTGGGTCAGCGCGGTGGTCTGGTTGCTGACAGTGGGCGCCAGCCTCCCCCTCTACCTGAGTTGGAAGCTCAACAGCACAGAGCCCCCCTGCATCAGCTGCCTGGCTCCCATCGCCGTCACCAAGCCGCTGCCCCTGACCTTCACCCTTTCCATTGGCTTTGGGCTCCCCTTCTGTCTGGTGCTGATCTGCTCGCTCCTGGCCCTAGTGAAAGTGAGGAAGTGCGAGGCCACCGGCTCCCAGCTCCTCAACGCCCGCAAGACCCAGAACATGATCCTGGCCAATTTCCTGGTCTTCACCTTCTGCTTCCTGCCCTATCACGTGCTGCTGTGCTTCTACAGCACCCTGGAGGAGCACTCAGCCCAGCTGCTCTACCAGGCGGCTCAGCTCCTCGCCAGCACCAATGCCGTCCTGGATCCCGTGGTCTATTACTTCACCACCGAAGCCTTTCAGAAAACCAACCTGATGAGCACAGTGTGCAACGTGGTACTCTGCAGGTGGAAGAAAGCAGGACAGGAGTCGGCAGAGAGCCCCGAGGAGCACAGGGGCAGCTACAAGAAAACATCGGAAACTGTCGTCTTTATCGAACACCATGTAATGATCTGAGCGATTGTATCGTTTTCAAAACAAAAATTGACTCAATTTCCAAGACACGCTTTTGTGAATTTATTTTATTCTTATTGAAGTGAGCGAATGAAATGCCTTCTATTTCAGGCCTCAAACACTCCCAGGGCAGGTACAGCAGGGGTTAGATACAGAGTAAAGCTCCCTCTACACTGTCCCATCTAACACTCCCAGGGCAGGTACAGCATGGGTTAGATACAGAGTAAAGCTCCCTCTACACTGTCCCATCAAACACTCCCAGGGCAGGTACAGCATGGGTTAGATACAGAGTAAAGCTCCCTCTACACTGTCCCATCTAACACTCCCAGGGCAGGTACAGCATGGGTTAGATACAGAGTAAAGCTCCCTCTACACTGTCCCATCAAACACTCCCAGGGCAGGTACAGCATGGGTTAGATACAGAGTAAAGCTCCCTCTACACTGTCCCATCTAACACTCCCAGGGCAGGTACAGCATGGGTTAGATACAGAGTAAAGCTCCCTCTACACTGTCCCATCTAACACTCCCAGGGCAGGTACAGCATGGGTTAGATACAGAGTAAAGCTCCCTCTACACTGTCCCATCAAACACTCCCAGGGCAGGTACAGCACGGGTTAGATACAGAGTAAAGCTCCCTCTACACTGTCCCATCAAACACACCCAGGGCAGGTACAGCATGGGTTAGATACAGAGTAAAGCTCCCTCTACACTGTCCCATCTAACACTCCCAGGGCAGGTACAGCACGGGTTAGATACAGAGTAAAGCTCCCTCTACACTGTCCCATCAAACACTCGCAGGGCAGGTACAGCACGGGTTAGGTACAGAGTAAAGCTCCCTCTACACTGTCCCATCAAACACTCCCAGGGCAAGTACAGCACGGGTTAGATACAGAGTAAAGCTCCCTCTACACTGTCCCATCAAACACTCCCAGGGCAGGTACAGCACGGGTTAGATACAGAGTAAAGCTCCCTCTACACTGTCCCATCAAACACTCCCAGGGCAGGTACAGCACGGGTTAGATACAGAGTAAAGCTCCCTCTACACTGTCCCATCAAACATTCCCAGGGCAGGTACAGCACGGGTTAGATACAGAGTAAAGCTCCCTCCACACTGTCCCATCAAACACTCCCAGGGCAGGTACAGCACGGGTTAGATACAGAGTAAAGCTCCCTCTACACTGTCCCATCACACACTCCCAGGGCAGGTACAGCACGGGTTAGATACAGAGTAAAGCTCCCTCTACACTGTCCCATCAAACACTCCCAGGGCAGGTACAGCACGGGTTAGATACAGAGTAAAGCTCCCTCTACACTGTCCCATCACACGCTCCCAGGGCAGGTACAGCACGGGTTAGATACAGAGTAAAGGTCCCTCTACACTGTCCCATCACACACTCCCAGGGCAGGTACAGCACGGGTTAGATATAGAGTAAAGCTCCCTCTACACTGTCCCATCAAACACTCCCAGGGCAGGTACAGCACGGGTTAGATACAGAGTAAAGCTCCCTCTACACTGTCCCATCAAACACTCCCAGGGCAGGTACAGCACGGGTTAGATACAGAGTAAAGCTCCCTCTACACTGTCCCATCAAACACTCCCAGGGCAGGTACAGCACGGGTTAGATACAGAGTAAAGCTCCCTCTACACTGTCCCATCAAACACTCCCAGGGCAGGTACAGCACGGGTTAGATACAGAGTAAAGCTCCTTCTACACTGTCCCATCAAACATCCCAGGGCAGGTACAGCACGGGTTAGATACAGAGTAAAGCTCCTTCTACACTGTCCCATCAAACACTCCCAGGGCAGGTACAGCACGGGTTAGATACAGAGTAAAGCTCCATCTACACTGTCCCATTAAACACTCCCAGGGCAGGTACAGCACAGGGTTAGATACAGAGTAAAGCTCCCTCTACACTGTCCCATCAAACACTCCCAGGGCAGGTACAGCACGGGTTAGATACAGAGTAAAGCTCCCTCTACACTGTCCCATCAAACACTCCCAGGGCAGGTACAGCACGGGGTTAGATACAGAGTAAAGCTCCCTCTACACTGTCCCATCAAACACTCCCAGGGCAGGTACAGCACGGGTTAGATACAGAGTAAAGCTCCCTCTACACTGTCCCATCAAACGCCCTCAGGGCAGGTACAGCACGGGGTTAGATACAGAGTAAAGCTCCCTCTACACTGTCCCATCAAACAGAGTGAGGAGCGGATACAGTGTGGAGGGGATACAGTGGGGAGAGAGGGGGAAAGGTTGAGAGACACGGTGCTTTGCTCAGTTTGGGTCTATTTTCAGCACAATAATAGTGGGTGTCAATTATTGAGAAGTTGATGCTATATTAAGGAAGCGGAGCGGGGTGTGACAGGTGCGAACAGGAGGAGGCTTGAAATGAGACAGTTTCCACTTCTGCCCGCCTCGCTGTGCACCGCCTCGCTGTGCACTATATGAGTCAGCACAGCTAGGTCTGCGGAGATTCAGCTTCTGGGAGAGCTGGTCATAGAGTGAATCACAATCGCAGTGAGCTAGAGAGAGAGGCGGGGGGGAGGGGAGGGAGATAGAGGAGAGTGATTGAGGGAGAGAGAGACAGAGAAAGAGAGAGGGGAGAGAGAGGTAGGGAGAGAGAGTAAGAGAGAGACAAAGAGAGGGGGAGGGAGAGAGAGACAGAGAGAGGGGAGAGATAGAATAGGAGGAGAGAATGGAGAGAGATAGAGAGAGATTGATGGTGAGAGTGGGAGGAGAGAGGGCAGAGGGAGCGAGAGAGGAGAGAGAGAGACAAAGAGAGAGAGACAGAAGCAGGAGAGCACAAGGGAGAGAGGGGAGGAGAGAGAGAGAGAGAGGAGGAGAGAGAGAGGGAGAGAGGGGAGAGAGGGAGGAGAGCGAGAGCGAGGGAGAGCGAGGAGGAGAGAGAGAGGGAGAGAGGGAGGAGAGGGGGAGCGAGGGGAGAGCGAGGAGGAGAGAGAGAGGGAGGAGAGGGAGAGCGAGGGAGAGCGAGGAGGAGAGAGAGAGGGAGAGAGGGGAGAGAGGGAGGGGAGAGAAAGGAAGAGAGAGAGAGGAGGAGAGAGAGGGGAGGGAGAGAGGAGGATAGAACGAGGGGGAGAAAGAGCGAGGGAGAGAGGGAGGAGAGGGAGAGAGAGGAAGAGAGAGCGAGGGAGAGAGAGGGAGTGTGGAGGAGAGAGAGAGAGCGAGGGAGAGAAGAGGAGAGAGAGAGGGAGAGAGACACTACCCCTGTCACTCTCTCTCTCTCTCTCCTGTCACTCTCCCTCTCTCCTGTCACTCTCTCTCTCTCTCTTGTCACTCTCTCTCTCTCTCCTGTCACTCTCTCTCTCTCCTGTCTCTCTCTCTCTCTCCTGTCACTCTCTCTCTCTCCTGTCACTCTCTCTCTCTCTCCTGTCACTCTCTCTCTCTCTCCTGTCACTCTCTCTCTCTCCTGTCACTCTCTCTCTCTCTCCTGTCACTCTCTCTCTCTCCTGTCACTCTCTCTCTCTCTCCTGTCACTCTCTCTCTCCTCTTGTCACTCTCTCTCTCCCTCCTGTCACTCTCTCTCTCTCTTGTCACTCTCTCTCTCTCTCCTGTCACTCTCTCTCTCTCTTGTCACTCTCTCTCTCCCTCCTGTCACTCACTCTCTCTCCTGTCACTCTCTCTCTCTCTCTCCTGTCTCTCTCTCTCTCTGTCCTGTCACTCTCTCTCTCTCCTGGATCTCTCTCCAATTCCAATTCCAATTCCAATTCAAATGCTTTATTGGCATGAAAGTTTACAGAGAACCATATTGCCAAAGCTTACATAGCAAAAAGGTACAGTTTTCCAACATTCTGTAGGTGTCAATCGATTTGACATTTGTTGGGTACATACAATATTACTTTTAAACAATATTAATTTTAAACAGTCTTTGTACTTCATTTGGTACGTTCAATATTAATTTTAAACAGTCTTAATTTTAAACAGTCCTCAGGTTGTGACATGTTGTTACATATTTGGCCCCAAGGTATGGTCTGTCTCCTTCTCCTAGGACTAATCTCAATTTTGACAGGTCATCCAATTCTTGAAATCTGGGGTTGTTTGGCTTAGCTTGTTGAATAATATTTTCTTGATGTGTTGAATTTTTCGCATTTAGGAGGAAATGCATTTCTGTTTCAACCTCGCCGGCCAGACATTGATCGCATATTCTATTCTCTCTAGGCTGCCAGGATTTCTTGTATCTGCCTTTTTCAATTTCCAGTTGGTGGTCGCTTAGTCTGTACCTGGTGAGGGTCTGTCTCTGTTTTGTGTCTCTGATGGTCGTGAGGTAGTCTGCAGTTTATATTCTCTTTTGAGGGCCCGGTAACATTCTAATCTGCTTTGGCTTTCGGTTATTTTGTTCCAATGTTCCAGGTAGGTTTCTTTGCATTGTTTAATGATTTGGTTCACTCAGATTGGTGTTTGGACGGCTGTGTTGGTCTGGGGCTGGTCAGGGTCCGGCTGAGTACTTAGTTTCAGTAGCAGCTGACTCAGGGACTCTTTTCTGGGTTTAGCTCTTGGGTCTGAAAGGCTTTGAATGAAGGGTGTCTGGGGAGCTGGATTTGAGGTGATTTAGGAAGTTTAGTGCTCGTTTTTGGATGTTTATTGTCAGTGGGTATCTGCCTAGTTCGGCTCTGCATGCATTTGTTGGCGTTTTCTTTGGGTGCGAAGGATGCTTCGGCAGAATTCTGCATGTAGGGCTTCTATTGTGTTTTTTTCCCATTTAGTGTAGCTTTGGTGATTTAGCGGGCCCCATACTTCACTACCGTACAGTGCAATGGGCAGGATTATGCTGTCAAATATTTTGAGCCAGATTTTGATTGGGATTTGGATGTTGTAGAATTTTCTTTTTATTGCATATAGGGCTCTTCGGGCTTTTTCTTTTGGTGCATTCACTGCTATGCTGAAGCTCCTGATGCTGTAATAGTTAGACCAAGGTAGGTGTAGCTCATAGTGTGTCCTATAGTGGTATCACTGAGGGTAAACTGGTATTTGTTTTCCTGACATCTGGGCCTTTTTTGAAAATCATGATGTTGGTTTTCTTTAGATTTACTGTTAGAGCCCAATTTTGGCAGTATTTGTCGAGTAGGTCTAGTTGTTGCTGTAATCCCTGTTCTGTGGGAGACAGCAGAACCAGGTCGTCCGCATAGAACAGGGATTTCACTTCTCCATCCAGGAGACGGAGGCCTGGTGACTCGCTTTGCTCCAGCATGTCCTCTCTCTCTCTCCTGTCACACTCTCTCTCTCTCTCCTGTCTCTCACTCTCTCTCTCTCCTGTCTCTCTCTCTCTCTCTCCTGTCACTCTCTCTCTCTCTCTCCTGTCACTCTCTCTCTCTCCTGTCACTCTCTCTCTCTCCTGTCACTCTCTCTCTCTCCTGTCTCTCTCTCTCTCTCTCCTGTCACTCTCTCTCTCTCTCTCCTGTCACTCTCTCTCTCTCTCCTGTCTCTCTCTCTCTCTCCTGTCACTCTCTCTCTCTCTCTCTCCTGTCACTCTCTCTCTCTCCTGTCACTCTCTCTCTCTCTCTCTGTCACTCTCTCTCTCTCCTGTCACTCTCTCTCTCTCCTGTCACTCTCTCTCTCTCCTGTCACTCTCTCTCTCTCTCCTGTCACTCTCTCCCTCTCCTGTCTCTCTCTCTCTCTCTCCTGTCACTCTCTCTCTCTCCTGTCACTCCCTCTCTCTCCTGTCACTCTCTCTCTCTCTCCTGTCACTCTCTCTCTCTCCTGTCACTCTCTCTCTCTCTCCTGTCACTCTCTCCTGTCACTCTCTCTCTCTCTCTCCTGTCTCTCTCTCTCTCCTGTCACTCTCTCTCTCTCTCTCCTGTCACTCTCTCTCTCTCTCCTGTCTCTCTCTCTCTCTCCTGTCTCTCTCTCCTGTCACTCTCTCTCTCTCTCTCCTGTCACTCTCTCTCTCTCCTGTCTCTCTCTCTCTCTCTCCTGTCACTCTCTATCTCTCCTCTCTCTCTCCTGTCACTCTCTCTCTCACCTGTCACTCTCTCTCTCTCCTGTCTCTCTCTCTCTCTCTCCTGTCTCTCTCTCCTGTCACTCTCTCTCTCTCTCTCCTGTCACTCTCTCTCTCTCCTGTCTCTCTCTCTCTCTCTCCTGTCACTCTCTATCTCTCTCTCTCTCTCCTGTCACTCTCTCTCTCTCCTGTCTCTCTCTCTCTCTCCTGTCACTCTCTCTCTCTCTCTCCTGTCACTCTCTCTCTCTCTCCTGTCACACTCTCTCTCTCTCTCTCCTGTCACTCTCTCTCTCTCTC
>NW_028225182.1:22259343-22303194 GCF_052327205.1 Somniosus microcephalus | reverse complement strand
CCCTCACTCTCCCCCAGTGATTCCCCTCCCCCTCACTCCCCCAGTGATTCCCCTCCCCCTCACTCCCCAATTGATTCCCCTCCCCCCTCACTCTCCCAATGATTCCCCTCCCCCTCACTCCCCCAGTGATTCCCCTCCCCTCACTCCCCCAGTGATTCCCCTCCCCCTCACTCCCCCTGTGATTCCCCTCCCCCTCACTCCCCCAGTGATTCCCCTCCCCCTCACTCCCCCAGTGATTCCCCTCCCCCCCCCAGTGATTCCCCTCCCCCTCACTCCCCCAGTGATTCCCCTCCCCCTCACTCCCCCAGTGATTCCCCTCCCCCTCACCCCCCCAGTGATTCCCCTCCCCCTCACTCCCCCAGTGATTCCGCCCCCCCCTCACTCCCCCAGTGATTCCCCTCCCCCTCACTCCCCCAGTGATTCCCCTCCCCCTCACTCCCCCAGTGATTCCGCCCCCCCTCACTCCCCCAGTGATTCCCCTCCCCCTCACTCCCCCAGTGATTCCCACACCTCACTCCCCCAGTGATTCCCCTCCCCCTCACTCCCCCAGTGATTCCCCTCCCCCTCACTCCCCCAGTGATTCCCCTCCCCCTCTCTCCCCCAGTGACTCCCCTCCCCCCTCACTCCCCCAGTGATTCCCCTCCCCCTCACTCCCCCAGTGGTTCCCCTCCCCCTCACTCCCCCAGTGACTCCCCTCCCCCTCACTCCCCCAGTGATTCCCCTCCCCCTCACTCCCCCAGTGATTCCCCTCCCCCTCACTCCCCCAGTGATTCCCCTCCCCCTCACTCCCCCAGTGATTCCCCTCCCCCTCACTCCCCCAGTGATTCCCCTCCCCCTCACTCCCCCAGTGATTCCCCTCCCCCTCACTCCCCCAGTGATCCCACCTCACTCCCCCAGTGATTCCCCTCCCCCTCACTCCCCCAGTGATTCCCCTCCCCCTCACTCCCCCAGTGATTCCCCTCCCCCTCACTCCCCCAATGATTCCCCTCCCCCGGTGATTCCCCTCCCCCTCACTCCCCCAGTGATTCCCCTCCCCCTCACTCCCCCAGTGATTCCCCTCCCCCTCACTCCCTCCGTGATTCCCCTCCCCCTCACTCCCTCCGTGATTCCCCTCCCCCTCACTCCCCCAGTGATTCCCCTCCCCCTCACTCCCCCAGTGATTCCCCTCCCCCCTCACTCCCCCAGTGATTCCCCTCCCCCTCACTCTCCCCCAGTGATTCCCCACCCCCTCACTCCCCCCAGTGATTCCCCTCCCCCTCACTCCCCCAGTGATTCCCCTCCCCCTCACTCCCCCAGTGATTCCCCTCCCCCTCACTCCCCCAGTGATTCCCCTCCCCCTCACTCTCCCAATGATTCCCCTCCCCCTCACTCCCCCAGTGATTCCCCTCCCCCTCACTCCCCCAGTGACTCCCCTCCCCCTCACACCCCCAGTGATTCCCCTCCCCCTCACTCCCCCAGTGATTCCCCTCCCCCTCACCCCCCCAGTGATTCCCCTCCCCCTCACTCCCCCCAGTGATTCCCCTCCCCTCACTCCCCCAGTGATTCCCCTCCCCCTCACTCCCCCAGTGTTTCCCCTCCCCCTCACCCCCCCAGTGATTCCCCTCCCCCTCACTCCCCCACTGATTCCCCTCCCCCTCACTCCCCCAGTGATTCCCCTCCCCCTCACTCCCCCAGTGATTCCCCTCCCCCTCACTCCCCCAGTGATTCCCCTCCCCCTCACTCCCCCAGTGATTCCCCTCCCCCTCACTCCCCCAGTGATTCCCCTCCCCCTCACTCCCCGTGATTCCCCTCCCCCTCACTCCCCAGTGATTCCCCTCCGCCTCACTCCCTCAGTGATTCCCCTCCTCCTCACTCCCCCAGTGATTCCCCTCCCCCTCACTCCCCCAGTGATTCCCCTCCCCCTCACTCCCCCAGTGATTCCCCTCCCCCTCACTCTCCCCCAGTGATTCCCCTCCCCCCTCACTCCCCCAGTGATTCCCCTCCCCCTCACTCCCCTAGTGATTCCCCTCACTCCCCCAGTGATTCCCCTCCCCCTCACTCCCCCAGTGATTCCGCCCCCCCTCACTCCCCCAGTGATTCCCCACCCCCTCACTCCCCCAGTGATTCCCCTCCCCCTCACTCCCCTAGTGATTCCCCTCCCCCTCACTCCCCCAGTGATTCCCCTCCCCCTCACTCCCCTAGTGATTCCCCTCCCCCTCACTCCCCTAGTGATTCCCCTCCCCCTCACACCCCCAGTGATTCCCCTCCCCCTCACTCCCCTAGTGATTCCCCTCCCCCTCACTCCCCTAGTGATTCCCCTCCCCCTCACTCCCCTAGTGATTCCCCTCCCCCTCACTCCCTCAGTGATTCCCCTCCTCCTCACTCCCCCAGTGATTCCCCTCCCCCTCACTCCCCCAGTGATTCCCCACCCCCTCACTCCCCCAGTGATTCCCCTCCCCCTCACTCCCCCAGTGATTCCCCTCCCCCTCACTCCCCTAGTGATTCCCCTCCCCCTCACTCCCCCAGTGATTCCCCTCCCCCTCACTCCCCCAGTGATTCCCCTCCCCCTCACTCCCCCAGTGATTCCCCTCCCCCTCACTCCCCCAGTGATTCCCACACCTCACTCCCCCAGTGACTCCCCTCCCCCTCACTCCCCCAGTGATTCCCTTCCCCCTCACTCCCCCATTGATTCCCCTCCCCCTCACTCCCCCAGTGATTCCCCTCCCCCTCACTCCCCCAGTGATTCCCCTCCCCCTCACTCCCCCAGTGACTCCCCTCCCCCTCACTCCCCCAGTGATTCCCTTCCCCCTCACTCCCCCAGTGATTCCCCTCCCCCTCACTCCCCCAGTGATTCCCCTCCCCCTCACTCCCCGCCGGTGATTCCCCTCCCCCTCACTCCCCAGTGATTCCCCTCCCCCGTCACTCCCCCAGTGATTCCCCTCCCCCTCACTCCCCCAGTGATTCCGCCCCCCCTCACTCCCCCAGTGATTCCCCTCCCCCTCACTCTCCCCCAGTGATTCCCACACCTCACTCCCCCAGTGACTCCCCTCCCCCTCACTCCCCCAGTGATTCCCTTCCCCCTCACTCCCCCATTGATTCCCCTCCCCCTCACTCCCCCAGTGACTCCTCTCCCCCTCACTCCCCCAGTGATTCCCCTCCCCCTCACTCCCCCAGTGATTCCCCTCCCCCACTCCCCCAGTGATTCCCCTCCCCCTCACTCCCCCAGTGATTCCCCTCCCCCTCACTCCCCGTGATTCCCCTCCCCCTCACTCCCCCAGTGATTCCCCTCCCCCTCACTCCCCCAGTGATTCCCCTCCCCCTCACTCCCCCAGTGATTCCCCTCCCCCTCACTCCGCCAGTGATTCCCCTCCCCCTCACTCCCCCAGTGATTCCCCTCCCCCTCACTCCCCCAGTGATTCCCCTCCCCCTCACTGCCCCAGTGATTCCCCTCCCCCTCACTCCCCCAGTGATTCCCCTCCCCCTCACTCCCCCAGTGGTTCCCCTTCCCCTCACTCCCCCAGTGATTCCCCTCCCCCTCACTCCCCCAGTGATTCCCCTCCCCTCACTCCCCAGTGATTCCCCTCCCCCTCACTCCCAGTGATTCCCCTCCCCCTCACTCCCCCAGTGATTCCCCTCCCCCTCACTCCCCCAGTGATTCCCCTCCCCCTCACTCCCCTAGTGATTCCCCTCCCACTCACTCCCCCAGTGATTCCCCTCCCCCTCACTCCCCCAGTGATTCCCCTCCCCCTCACTCCCCCAGTGATTCCCCTCCCCCTCACTCCCCCAGTGATTCCCCTCCCCCTCACTCCCCCAGTGATTCCCCTCCCCCTCACTCCCCCAGTGATTCCCCTCCCCCTCACTCCCCCAGTGATTCCCCTCCCCCTCACTCCCCAGTGATTCCCCTCCCCCTCACTCCCCCAGTGATTCCCCTCCCCCTCACTCCCCCAGTGATTCCCCTCCCCCTCACTCCCCCAGTGATTCCCCTCCCCCTCACTCTTCCCCAGTGATTCCCCTCCCCCTCACTCCCCCAGTGATTCCCCTCCCCCTCACTCTCCCAGTGATTCCCCTCCCCCTCACTCCCCCAGTAATTCCCCTCCCCCTCACTCTCCCCCAGTGATTCCCCTCCCCCTCACTCCCCCAGTGATTCCCCTCCCCCTCACTCCCCCAGTGATTCCCCTCCCCCCTCACTCTCCCAGTGATTCCCCTCCCCCTCACTCCCCCAGTGATTCCCCTCCCCCTCACTCCCCCAGTGATTCCCCTCCCCCTCACTCCCCCAGTGATTCCCCTCCCCCTCACTCCCCCAGTGATTCCCCTCCCCCTCACTCTCCCCCAGTGATTCCCCTCCCCCTCACTCCCCCCCAGTGATTCCCCTCCCCCTCACTCTCCCCCAGTGATTCCCCTCCCCCTCACTCCCCCAGTGATTCCCCTCCCCCTCACTCCCCCAGTGATTCCCCTCCCCCTCACTCCCCCAGTGATTCCCCTCCCCCTCACTCCCCCAGTGATTCCCCTCCCCCTCACTCCCCCAGTGATTCCCCTCCCCCTCACTCCCCCAGTGATTCCCCTCCCCCTCACTCCCCCAGTGATTCCCCTCCCCCTCACTCCCCCAGTGATTCCCCTCCCCCTCACTCCCCCAGTGATTCCCCTCCCCCTCACTCCCCCAGTGATTCCCCTCCCCCTCACTCTCCCCCAGTGATTCCCCTCCCCCTCACTCCCCCAGTGATTCCCCTCCCCCTCACTCCCCCAGTGATTCCCCTCCCCCTCACTCTCCCAGTGATTCCCCTCCCCCTCACTCCCCCAGTGATTCCCCTCCCCCTCACTCCCCCAGTGATTCCCCTCCCCCTCACTCCCCCAGTGATTCCCCTCCCCCTCACTCCCCCAGTGATTCCCCTCCCCCTCACTCCCCCAGTGATTCCCATCCCCCTCACTCCCTCAGTGATTCCCCTCCCCCTCACTCCCCAGTGATTCCCCTCCCCCTCACTCCCCCAGTGATTCCCCTCCCCCTCACTCCCCCAGTGATTCCCCTCCCCCTCACTCCCCCAGTGATTCCCCTCCCCCTCACTCCCCCAGTGATTCCCCTCCCCCTCACTCCCCCAGTGATTCCCCTCCCCCTCACTCCCCCAGTGATTCCCCTCCCCCTCACTCCCCCAGTGATTCCCCTCCCCCTCACTCTCCCCCAGTGATTCCCCTCCCCCTCACTCCCCCAGTGATTCCCCTCCCCCTCACTCCCCCAGTGATTCCCCTCCCCCTCACTCCCCCAGTGATTCCCCTCCCCCTCACTCCCCCAGTGATTCCCCTCCCCCTCACTCCCCCCGTGATTCCCCTCCCCCTCACTCCCCCAGTGATTCCCCTCCCCCTCACTCTCCCCCAGTGATTCCCCTCCCCCTCACTCCCCCAGTGATTCCCCTCCCCCTCACTCCCCCAGTGATTCCCCTCCCCCTCACTCCCCCAGTGATTCCCCTCCCCCTCACTCCCCCAGTGATTCCCCTCCCCCTCACTCCCCCCGTGATTCCCCTCCCCTCACTCCCCCAGTGATTCCCCTCCCCCTCACTCCCCCCCAGTGATTCCCCTCCCCCTCACCCCCCCAGTGATTCCCCTCCCCCTCACTCCCCCCGTGATTCCCCTCCCCCTCACTCCCCCCGTGATTCCCCTCCCCCTCACTCCCCCCGTGATTCCCCTCCCCCTCACTCTCCCAGTGATTCCCCTCCCCCTCACTCCCCCAGTGATTCCCCTCCCCCTCACTCCCCCAGTGATTCCCCTCCCCCTCACTCCCCCAGTGATTCCCCTCCCCCTCACTCCCCCAGTGATTCCCCTCCCCCTCACTCCCAGTGATTCCCCTCCCCCTCACTCCCCCAGTGATTCCCCTCCCCCTCACTCCCCCAGTGATTCCCCTCCCCCTCACTCCCAGTGATTCCCCTCCCCCTCACTCCCCCAGTGATTCCCCTCCCCCTCACTCCCCCAGTGATTCCCCTCCCCCTCACTCCCCCAGTGATTCCCCTCCCCCTCACTCTCCCCCAGTGATTCCCCTCCCCCTCACTCCCCCAGTGATTCCCCTCCCCCTCACTCTCCCCCAGTGATTCCCCTCCCCCTCACTCCCCCAGTGATTCCCCTCCCCCTCACTCCCCCAGTGATTCCCCTCCCCCTCACTCCCCCAGTGATTCCCCTCCCCCTCACTCTCCCAGTGATTCCCCTCCCCCTCACTCCCCCAGTGATTCCCCTCCCCCTCACTCCCCCCCAGTGATTCCCCTCCCCCTCACTCCCCCAGTGATTCCCCTCCCCCTCACTCCCCCAGTGATTCCCCTCCCCCTCACTCTCCCCCAGTGATTCCCCTCCCCCTCACTCCCCCCCAGTGATTCCCCTCCCCCTCACTCCCCCCCAGTGATTCCCCTCCCCCTCACTCTCCCCCAGTGATTCCCCTCCCCCTCACTCCCCCCCAGTGATTCCCCTCCCCCTCACTCTCTCCCAGTGATTCCCCTCCCCCGGCTCTCTCCACCCCCCAGCGCCAGGTCATACCCGGTGGTGATGGGGCTCCTCACTGTGTTGTTTACCTGGGAGAATGCTGTTGAAATCACCTCGTCCAATGTCCCCGTTGCTGCTTCAGCGAGCTCACTCCAGATCTGGAGCAGATGTAAAAGAACAATCAGCCAAACAGTGAAGGCCCTCGGAACAGGAGGAGGCCATACGGCCCCTCGAGCCTCTTCCCCCATTAACCTAGACCATGGCTGATCTGTATCTTAACCCCACCTGCCCGCCTTGGTTCGGTAATCCCTTAATACCCTTACCCAACAAAAATCAATCAATCTCAGTCTTAAAATTTTCAATTGACCCCCAGCCTGAACAGCCTTTTTTGGGGGAGGGACGGGAGAGTTGCAGATTTTCTTCACCCAGAGAGTGGTGAAGCTGTGGAATTCTCCACCACAGAAGGCAGTAGAGGCCAATTCATTAAATATATTCAAGAAGGAGTTGGATATATTTCTTAAGGCTAAAGGGAGCAAGGGATATGGGGCGAAGGCAGGGACAGGGTACTGAATTTGGATGATCAGCCATGATCTCATTGAATGGCGGAGCAGGCTCGAGGGGCCGAATGGCCTACTCCTGCTCCTATCTTCTATGTTTCTATGTTTCTATTTCCACTACCCTTTGTGTGAAGAAGTGTTTCCTGACATCACCTTTGAACGGCCTGGCTCGAATTTGTTCTGGACTCCCCCCTACCAGAGCAGACAGATTCTCTCTGTCTACCCCGTCAAATCATCATAAAAACCTCAATGAAATCACCCGTTAATCTTCTATACTCGCAGGAATACAAGCTTAGACTGTGCACCCCTTTGAGCCCCGGTATCATTCTGGGGAATCTGCGCTGAACCCCCTCCAAAGCCAATATACCCTTCCTGAGGTGCGGGGCCCAGAACTGAACACAGTGTCCAGATGGGGTCTGACCAGAGCTTTCTCTTTTATCTAACTAACATAACTTCCACCCCATTATGTTCCAGATCACAACTGAATCAATATTCTCCTGCAGATCTTTCCATCCCTCAGTCACATTACTTGTTCCATTACCTTTTTCGTTTTGTTTACATTAAATCCAGCAAGTTCCTCCCTTGATTTATTTTTAGTTTCTCTGGTATGTTATCTACTGTGAAGGTAATTATTTAGCAAGTCTGCCATTTCTGGAATCCCAATTACAATATCACCGGCGTCTGTCTTTAAGGGGCCCACATTACTCTGAGTCACCCTCATTCTCCTAATATATCAGTAAAAACCTTCAGTGTTGTCCCTGATATCCCTTGCAAGCTTTTTCTCGGATTCCCTTTTTCCATCTCGTGCCACTTTCGGTGTATCACTTTGCTGTTTATATCGCTCCCAGGCCGCGGGATCCCTACTGTTCTTTCCTTTCCGTCAGCCTTTTCTTTTATTTTCAAACTAGCTCTCACTTCTTCTGTTGACCAAGGTTGTTTAACTGCACAATTAGGTCTCTTGCCCTTTAAAGGCGTGTACAGGTCTTGTGTTGCACTAAATACGTTTTTCAACACATCCCACAATTAATTTGTAATTTCTATCCATTAATGTTCCTGCCCAGTCCATTGTGGTCAATTTCCGACCCATCCTCCCAAAGTCAACCTCATCTAAACTAGCATGAGAATTCCCCTCAAGAGCGCAGTGTGACACAGCCTGCAGTATAACTCCCGGTCAGTGACGCAGCCTGCAGTATAACTCCCGGTCAGTGACGCAGCCTGCAGTATAACTCCCGGTCAGTGACACAGCCTGCAGTATAACTCCCGGTCAGCGATGCAGCCTGCAGTATAACTCCCTGTCAGTGGCGCAGCCTGCAGTATAACTCCCGGTCAGCGACGCAGCCTGCAGTATAACTCCCTGTCAGTGGCGCAGCCTGCAGTATAACTCCCGGTCAGCGATGCAGCCTGCAGTATAACTACCTGTCAGTGGCGCAGCCTGCAGTATAACTCCCTGTCAGTGACGCAGCCTGCAGTATAACATAGAAGATAGGAGCAGGAGTAGGCCATTCGGCCCCTCGAGCCTGCTCCGCCATTCAATGAGATCATGGCTGATCATCCAAATTCAGTACCGGTTCCTGCCTTCTCCCCATACCCCTTGATCCCTTTAGCTTTAAGAAATATATCCAACTCCTTCTTGAATATATTTAATGAATTGGCCTCTACTGCCTTCTGTGGTAGAGAATTCCACAGGTTCACCACTCTCTGGGTGAAGAAATTCCTCATCTCTGTCCTAAATGGCTTACCCCTTATCCTTAGACTGTAACCCCTGGTTCTGGACTCCCCGACCATCGGGAACATCCTTCCTGCATCTAGTCTGTCCAGTCCTGTCAGAATTTTATAAGTTTCAATGAGATCCCCTCTCATTCTTCTAAACTCCAGTGAGTATAAGCCCAATCGACCCAATCTCTCCTCATACGTCATTCCTGCCATCACAGGTATCAGCCTGCTGAATCTTCATTGAACTCCTTCCATGGCAAGAACATCCTTCCTCAGATAAGGCGACCAAAACTGCACACAATACTCAAGATGTGGTTGTGGTAAACCACTTTTATCGTTACACTATAGTTATCACTGTTGTATTGTTATCACTGTTGTATCACGATACGAGGTCGCCTCTTGTCGCGCTGTTATACCTGGGCTGACCACCTCCGACTCCGCCCATGGCTCCACCTACCTGCCCAGGTATAAAGGTAGTCGACTGGCTGGTATTCCTCCTTGTTGGACCCGATCACCCACGAGGGTGGGCTCTGTTATTTAGTCAATAAAAACCTTTAGTTACGTTCCTAACTCGTCGCTTTTTATTGGACGAATTGATAGGTATATCAATTTTATTGACTAAATTTTAAAGATGTCTACTACTGGCCAGCCAGAAGCCCTCCCAGAAGCACAGCCACACCAGCCGGCTTGGCTGCAAGCCCTCAAACCACCGTACCTGGATCTAAACCCACAGGCAGCAAACGCAGCCCTCAACTTCAAACACTGGCTGGACTGCTTCGAATCCTACCTGGAAGAATCCGGCGCCCCGCAGAGATCCAAACTAAGACTTCTGAACGCCCAAGCGAGCCCGAGAGTATACGCACTCATCCAGGACACGACTACGTACGAGGCTGCTATCAACCTACTGAAACAGCAGTACCGCAGCCCGGTAAATTACATGTACACCAGGCACCTCCTAAGATCCCGCCCGCAACAGCCAGGAGAGTCTGTAGCTGAATTTTTACGGGCGCTAAGAGCACTCGGCAGGAACTGTGACTTTAAAGCGGTGACGGCTGTTGAAAATACGGAAGATAATATCCGCGATGCCTTTGTGAAAGGCCTACGGTCCAACTACTCACGGCAAAGACTGCTTGAAGCTAAAGACCTCGACCTGGACAAAGCTGAAGCCCTCGCTCTCTCCCTGGAGGTGGCCCATCAGGACCAGGAGGCGTTTTCCAGGTACTGCTCGCGACCCTGGGACTCGGGCCCGACCCCTACCGCAATACCCTTCGCAGCGCCGCCCCCGGGACCTACCTCAGCGTCGGCGTCCCGGACCCGACCGGGCCCGCCACCCCCGGTACCGGCTCCGACATCGGGCACCCGCGATCGGGCCGCCGGCTGCTTCTTTTGCGGCCAGGAGAAGCACCCGAGGTCGCGCTGCCCAGCCAGGAACTCTACCTGCGCAACCTGCAGGAAGAAAGGCCACTTCTCTAAGGCCTGCAGGAGCGGATCTTCAGAGGCCAGCAGTGCCTCATGCGAACTGTGGGGGCGGCCATCTTCTTTCACGGCAACTGAGGCCAGTATCCCCACACGTGAGTCATGGGGGCGGCCATCTTTGATCAAGGCAACCGACCCCAATAGTGCCTCATGTGAGTTATGGGGGCAGCCATCTTCTCTGCCATTTTGTCCTACCTCGTGGGAGACGCCATTTTACCCACCACGCCCGACTGCCACCGGGCCCCCGGACCCGACGACCGCCTCGCCCGCAGACGACAACGACTCGCTTACCTACACGCTAGCCTCCGTCACTCTGGATCAAGCCCGCCCACACCACCTGTCCAAGTCGATGATGGACATCAAAGTAAACGGCCACGCCACGACCTGCCTGTTCGACAGCGGAAGCACGGAGAGCTTCATCCACCCAGACACGGTGAGCCACTACTCCCTCCCTGTCCTGCCAACGCGCAACCGAATCTCGATGGCATCGAGGTCCCACGCCACGGACATTAGCGGCTACTGTGCTGTGACCTTGTCGGTTAAGGGTACAGAGTATAAAAACTTTAAACTCCTCGTCCTCCCCCAGCTCTGCGCTGCCGTCCTACTAGGGCTGGACTTCCAATCCCACCTCCAAAGTGTAACCCTAGCATACGGTGGACCCCTCCCCCCACTCACAGTCGACAACCAGCGAAGGTTAAACCGCCCACCGCGTAACACCTGCAGCCTATCCACCCTCAAGGTGCCGCCACCTTCCCTGTTCGCTAACCTCACCCCCGACTGCAAACCCGTCGCTACCAAGAGCAGGCGGTACAGCGCTGGGGACAGAGCTTTCATTAGCTCTGAGGTGCAGCGTCTCCTGAAGGAGGGCATCATCGAGGGGAGCAACAGCCCCTGGCGTGCCCAGGTCGTGGTCGTTAAGACCGGCGATAAAAATCGCCTGGTCATCGACTACAGCCAGACCATAAACAGATACACCCAGCTGGACGCATACCCCCTTCCCCGCATATCTGACATGGTCAATCAGATTGCACAATACCGCGTATTCTCGACCATCGACCTTAAGTCGGCCTACCACCAACTCCCTATCCACCCCGAGGACCGCCAGTACACCGCCTTCGAGGCGAATGGGTGCCTATACCACTTCCTTAGGGTCCCCTTCGGTGTCACCAACGGGGTCTCGGTCTTCCAAAGGGAGATGGACCGGATGGTTGACCAGAACGGACTGCAGGCCACATTCCCCTACCTAGATAACGTCACCATCTGCGGCCGCGACCGGCAGGACCACGACGCGAATCTGGAGAAATTCCTCCGTACAGCCCAACGGCTGAACCTCACCTACAATAAGGAGAAATGTGTGTTTAACACCTCGCGCCTTGCCATCCTTGGCTGTGTAGTAGAGAACGGACTCATCGGCCCCGACCCCGAAAGAATGCGCCCCCTCATGGAGCTACCCCTCCCCCACTGCCCTAAGGCACTTAAGAGAACCCTGGGGCTCTTCGCCTACTATGCCCAATGGGTGCCCAATTATGCGGACAAAGCCAGACCCCTCATGAAGTCCACATCCTTCCCCCTTACGGAGGAAGCGTGCGCAGCCTTCTCCCTCATTAAGGGAGACATTGCCAAGGCCACTATGCACGCAGTGGATGAGTCCATCCCCTTCCAAGTCGAGAGCGATGCATCCGACTTCGCCCTAGCCGCCACCCTTAACCAGGAGGGGAGACCGGTGGCCTTCTTCTCAAGGACCCTACAGGGCCCTGAGATCCGACACTCGTCGGTCGAGAAGGAGGCCCAGGCGATTGTGGAGGCGGTACGACGCTGGAGGCACTACCTGGCAGGCAAACGATTTACCCTCCTTACCGACCAACGTTCGGTCGCTTTTATGTTTAATAACAAGCTGAGGGGCAAAATCAAGAATGACAAGATCTTGAGGTGGAGAATCGAGCTCTCCACCTACGATTATGATATCTTGTACCGGCCAGGTAAGCTGAACGAACCCCCCGATGCTCTGTCACGAATTACATGCGCCAGCGCGCAAAGTGATAGACTTCAGACCCTCCACAACGACCTCTGCCACCCCGGGGTCACCAGACTTTACCACTTCATTAAGGCCCGCAACCTGCCCTACTCCATCGAGGAGGTCAGGACCATAACCAGGAACTGCCAGACCTGTGCCGAGTGCAAACCGCACTTCTTTAGGCCGGACAGAGCAAGCCTGATCAAGGCCACCCGCCCCTTCGAGCGCCTGAGCATCGACTTTAAGGGGCCCCTCCCGTCCTCTGACCGTAACGTGTACTTCCTCAACATTGTTGATGAGTACTCCCGTTTCCCCTTTGCCTTCCCCTGCCCAGACATGACCAGTACCACGGTCATTAAATGCCTGAACGACCACTTCGCCTTGTTCGGGTTCCCAAACTATATACATAGTGACCGGGGCTCCTCTTTCATGAGCGAGGAACTCCGTCAGTTCCTACTAGCGAGAGGTATTGCAGCAAGTAGGACCACCAGCTACAACCCCCGAGGGAACGGCCAGGTGGAAAGAGAGAACGCGACGGTATGGAAGGCCGTCCTCTTAGCCTTAAAGTCTAAGGGCCTCCCAACCTCCCGCTGGCAGGAAGTCCTCCCGACAGCGCTGCACTCCATCCAGTCACTACTTTGCACTGCCGTTAACGCCACCCCCCATGAACGAATGTTTGTTTTCCCCAGGAAGTCGACTACGGGAACCACTCTACCAACCTGGCTGACCTCTCCGGGGCCCGTCTTGCTGCGAAAGCACGTGAGGGCCCATAAAACAGACCCCCTGGTCGAGAGGGTGAACCTCCTGCACGCCAACCCCCAGTACGCCTACGTGGCTTACCCAGACGGGCGGGAGGACACTGTCTCCTTACGAGACCTCGCACCCTCGGGCACTCCGGAGACACCACCTTTACCCCCCCCCACCACCCCCCCAATTCCAGCCCAGGTAGACGGCATGCCGGAACCCCACGAGCCTTCGCCGACCACGCAGACACCAGCACTAACACCGGATAATGCAGCACCGCCGCTGCGACGATCGGAGAGGCTTACGAGGCCTCCGGACAGACTGACATACCAGAACTGGTAGTACACTTCACCCCGCCGGACTCAAATCTAAACAAGGGGTGAATGTGGTAAACCACTTTTATCGTTACACTATAGTTATCACTGTTGTATTGTTATCACCGTTATCACTGTTGTATCACGATACGAGGTCGCCTCTTGTCGCGCTGTTATACCTGGGCTGACCACCTCCGACTCCGCCCATGGCTCCACCTACCTGCCCAGGTATAAAGGTAGTCGACTGGCTGGTATTCCTCCTTGTTGGACCCGATCACCCACGAGGGTGGGCTCTGTTATTTAGTCAATAAAAACCTTTAGTTACGTTCCTAACTCGTCGCTTTTTATTGGACGAATAAATTTTATTGGTCTCACCAAGGCCCTGCACAACTGCAGCAAGACATCCTTGTTTCTGTACTCGAACCCTCTCGCTACGAAGGCCAACAAACCATTTGCCTTCTTAACCGCCTGCTGCACCTGCATGCATACCTTCAGCGACTGGTGCACAAGGACACCCAGGTCTCGTTGCACTTCCCCTTCTCCCAATCTATTGCCATTCAGATAATAATCTGCCTTCCTGTTTTTGCCACCAAAGTGGATAAGCTCGCATTTATCCACATTACATTGCATCTGCCATGCTTCTGCCCAATCACCCAACCTGTCCAAATCATCCTGGAGTTTCTCGGCATCCTCCTCACAGCACACACGCCCACCCAGCTTTGTGTCGTCTGCAAACTTGGAGATATTACATCTAGTTCCCTCGTCTAGATCATTAATATATATTGTGAATAGCTGGGGTCGAAGGACCGATCCCTGCAGTACCCCACTAGTCACTGCCTGCCACTCGGAAAAAGACCCGTTTATTCCAACTCTTTGTTTTCTGTCTGCCAACCAGTTCTCTATCCAAGTCAATACCTTGCCCCCAATCCCATGTGCCTTAACTTTACACGCTAATCTCTTATGCGGGACCTTATCGAAAGCCTTCTGAAAGTCCAAATACACCACATCCACTGGTTCTCCCTTAACTATTTTACCAGTTACATCCTCAAAAAATTCCAGTAGATTAGTCAAGCACGATTTACCTTTTGTAAATCCATGTTGACTTTGTCCGATCCTGTCACTGTTTTCCAAGTGCTCTGCTATTACATCTTTTATAATGGACTTTACCATTTTCCCCACTACCGATGTCAGGCTTACCGGTCTGTAATTCCCCGTTTTCTCTCTACCACCTTTTTTGAATAGTGGGGTAACATTAGCTACCCTCCAATCCATGGGTACTGTTCCAGATTCCATCGAATGTTGGAAGATGACCAGCAATGCATCTACTATTTCTAGGGCCACTTCCTTAAGTACCCTAGGATGTAGATTATCAGGCCCTGGGGATTTATCGGCCTTAATCCCGTCAATTTCCCGAACACCATTTCCCTACAAATACTGATTTCTTTCAGTTCCTCCCTTTCATCAGGCCCTATGTTCCCCGACATCTCTGGGAGGTTATTTGTGTCCTCCTTTGTGAAGACAGAACCAAAGTATGTATTTAATTGGTCTGCCATTTCCTTGTTCCCCATTATAAATTCCCCTGATTCTGACTGCAAGGGACCTACGCTTGACTTCACCAATCTTTTTCTCTTCACATATCTATAAAAGCTTTTACAGTCAGTTTTTATGTTCCCTGCAAGCTTACTCTCATATTCTATTTTCCCCTTCTTAATTAATCCCTTTTCCTCCTTTGTTGAATCCTAAACTGCTCCCAATCCTCAGGTTTACTGCTTTTTCTGGCCAATTTATATGTCCTCTCCTTGGATCTTATGCTATCCCTAATTTCCCTTGTTAGCCACGATCAGTGACGCAGCCTGCAGCCTGGGAATTAAATATACCAGGTTATTTAACAATCAGGAAGGACAGGCAGGAAGGAAGGGGAGGTGGGGTGGCTATGTTAATAAAGGAAGGAATCACTGTAATACAGAGAAATGATATTGGGTCAAAGGATCAGGATAGTGAAACAGTTTGGGTGGAGATACGGAATAATAAGGGGAAAAAAACACGAGTGGGCGTAGTCTATAGGCCTCCGAACAGTTGCAACTCTGTTGGACGGAGTATTAATCAGGAAATAGCTGAGGCTTGTAATAAGGGAACAGCTATAATTATGGGGGATTTTAACTATCATATTAACTGGACAAATCAAATTGGGCAGAGCAGCCTTGAGGAAGAGTTCATTGAGTGTATTAGGGATGGGTTTCTTGAGCAGCATGTAACTGAACCGACCAGGGGCAAGCAATCTTACATTTGGTCCTGTGTAATGAGACAGGATTAATAAAAAATGTCCTAGTAAAGGATCCCCTTGGAATGAGTGTCCATAACATGGTTGAATTCCATATTCAATTCGAGGGTGAGAAGGTTGGATCTCAATCAAGTGTGCTGAGCTTGAATAAAGGAGACTATGAAGGTATGAGAGCGGAATTGATTAGAGTGGACTGGGAAAATAGATTAAAGGGTAAGACGGTACATAATCAGTGGTGTACATTTAAGGAGTTATTTTACAACTTCCAAAAAATATATATTCCACTGAGGAAAAAAGGGTGTAAAAGAAAAGATAGCCATCCGTGGTTAAGTAAAGTAATTAAGGATAGTATCCGACTAAAAACAAGGGCATATAAGGTAGCCAAATCTAGTGGAAGGATAGAAGATTGGAAGTCTTTAAAAGACAGCAAAAAATAACTAAAAGATTGATTAAGAAAGGGAAGATAGATTATGAAAGTAAATTAGTAAAAATATAAAAACAGATAGCAAAAGTTTCTATAGTTATATAAAAAGAAAAAGGGTGGCTAAAGTAAATGTTGGTCCCTTAGAGGATGAGACCGGGAAATTAATGGTTGGAAACATGGAGATGGCAAAAACGCTGAACAATTATTTTGTATCAGTCTTTACGGTAGAGGACACTAAGAATATCCCAACACTGGACAAACAGGGGGCTCTGGGGGGGGGGGGGGGAGGAGCTAAATACGATTAAAATCACGAAGGAAGTGGTACTTGGTAAAATAATGGGACTCAAGGCGGATAAATCCCTTGGACCTGATGGCTTACATCCTAAGGTCTTCAGGGAAGTGGCGGTAGGGATTGTGGATGCATTGGTAATAATTTTCCAAAACTCCCTGGACTCAGCAAAGGTCCCAGCAGATTGGAAAACTGCTAATGTAACACCCTTATTTAAAAAGGGTAGTAGGCAGAAGGCTGGAAACTATAGACCTGTTAGCCTAACATCTGTGGTTGGTAAAATTTGAGAGTCCATTATTAAGGAGACAGTAACGGGACATTTGGATAAACATAATTTAATAGGACAAAGTCAGCATGGTTTTATGAAGGGGAAGTCATGTTTGACAAATTTGCTGGAGTTCTTTGAGGAAGTAACATATAGGGTGGATAAAGGGGAACCAGTGGACGTAGTGTATTTAGACTTCCAAAAGGCATTTGACAAGGTGCCACACAAAAGATTATTGCTCAAGATAAAAAATCATGGGATTGGGGGTAATATTCTGGCATGGGTGGAGGATTGGCTATCTAACAGAAAGCAGAGAGTTGGGATAAATGGTTCGTTCTCAGACTGGCAATCAGTAACTAGTGGTGTTCCGCAGGGGTCAGTGCTGGGTCCCCAACTCGTTACAATCGATATTAATGATTTGGAGGAGGGGACCGAGTGTAACATATCAAAGTTTGCAGATGATACAAAGATGGGAAGGAACGTAGTGAGTGAGGAGGACATAAAAAACCTGCAAAGGGACATAGACAGGCTAAGTAAGTGGGCAGAGATTTGGCAGATGGAATACAATACTGGAAAGTGTGAGGTTATGCACTTTGGCAGGAAAAATCACAGAGCAAGTTATTATCTTAATGGCAATAAACTGGAAAGTACTGTAGTACAAAGGGATCTGGGGGTCCTGGTGCACGAAACTCAAAAAGTTAGTATGCAGGTGCAGCAAGTGATCAAGAAGGCCAATGGAATGTTGGCTTTTATTGCTAGGGGGATAGAATATAAAAACAGGGAGGTATTGTTGCAGTTGTACAAGGTATTGGTGAGACCGCACCTGGAATACTGCATACAGTTTTGGTGTCCATACTTAAGAAAAGACATACTTGCTCTCGAGTCAGTACAAAGAAGATTCACTCGGTTAATCCCGGGGATGAGGGGGTGGACATATGAGGAGAGGTTGAGTAGATTGGGACTCTGCTCATTGGAGTTCAGAAGAATGAGAGGCGATCTTATTGAAACATATAAGATTGTGAGGAGGCTTGATCGGGTGGATGTGGTGAGGATGTTCCCAATGATGGGTGAAACTAGAACTGGGGGGCATAATCTTAGAATAAGGGGCTGCTCTTTCAAAACTGAGATGAGGGGAAACTTCTTCACTCAGAGGGTAGTAGGTCTGTGGAATTTGCTGCCCCAGAAAGCTGTGGAAGCTACATCATTAAATAAATTTAAAACAGAAATAGACAGTTTCTTAGAAGTAAAGGGAATTAGGGGTTACGGGGAGCGGGCAGGAAATTGGACATGAGTCTATGTTCGGAACGGTCATGGCCCTGTGGGTAACGGAGCGGGCCCAGGGGCCATGCATCCTGGTTCTGCTCCTACTTCTTGTGTTCTAATTATGTGTTAGATTTCAGGAGATGGTTCTATTCCTGTTCCTGGCTGGGGTGGAGATCACCTTTTACAGAAGGTAAGTACTGTAGAAAATATAGGGACAGAGTGATCTCCTGGACGAGTTTCGATCGCCTAGATGGGTCGGAGAGGAATTTCCCAGATTTTTTTCTCCCAAATTGGCCTTTGGGTTTTTTGCCTCTCCCAGGAGATCACATGGGATCGGGAGGGATGTAGAGTGATAGTAGAATTGAGGTTAGGATCAGATCAGCCATGATCTTATTGAATGGTGGAGCAGGCTCGAGGGGCCGATTGGCCTACTCCTGCTCCTATTTCTTATGTTATGTTCCACGTCAGTGACGCAGCCTGCAGTATAACTCCCGGTCAGTGACGCAGCCTGCAGTATAACTCCCGGTCAGTGACGCAGCCTGCAGTATAACTCCCGGTCAGTGACGCAGCCGGCAGTATAATTCTGTAGACTCTGGAACAGTTCCCATGGATTGGAGGGTAGCTAATATTACCCCACTATTAAAAAAAGGTGGTAGAGAGAAAATGGGGAATTATAGACCGGTAAGCCTGACATCGCGAGTGGGGAAAATGCTAGAGTCCATTATAAAGGATGTAATACCAGAGCACTTGGAAAACAGTGACAGGATCGGACAAAGTCAACATGGATTTACAAAAGGTAAATTGTGCTTGACTAATCTACTGGAATTACTTGAGGATGTAACTGGTAAAATAGATAAGGGAGAACCAGTGGATGTGGTGTATTTGGACTTTCAGAAGGCTTTCGATAAGGTCCCGCATAAGAGATTAGCGTGTAAAGTTAAAGCACACGGGATTGCGGGCAAGGTACTGACTTGGATAGAGAACTGGTTGGCAGACAGGAAGCAAAGAGTTGGATTAAACGGGTCTGTTTCCAAGTGGCAGGCAGTGACTAGTGGGGTACCGCAGAGATCGGTGCAAGGACCCCAGCTATTCACAATATATATAAATGATCTAGACGAGGGAACTAGATGTAATATCTCCAAGTTTGCAGATGACACAAAGCTGGGTGGGCGTGTGTGCTGTGAGGAGGATGCCGAGAAACTCCAGTATGATTTGGACAGGTTGGGTGATGGGGCAGATGTATGGCAGATGCAATATAACGTGGATAAATGCGAGGTTATCCACTTTGGTGGCAAAAACAGGAAGGCAGATTATTATCTGAATGGCAATAGATTGGGAGAAGGGGAAGTGCAACGAGACCTGGTTGTCCTTGTGCACCAGTCACTGAAGGTAAGCATGCAGGTGCAGCAGGCGGTTAAGAAGGCAAATGGTATGTTGGCCTTCATAGCGAGAGGGTTCGAGTACAGGAACAAGGATGTCTTGCTGCAGTTGTACAGGGCCTTGGTGAGACCGCACCTTGAGTATTGTGTGCAGTTTTGGCCACCTTACCTGAGGAAGGGTGTTCTTGCCATGGAGGGAGTGCAGTGAAGATTCACCAGGCTGATACCTGGGATGGCAGGAATGACGTCTGAGGAGAGATTGGGTCGATTGGGCTTGTACTCGCTGGAGTTCAGAAGAATGAGAGGGGATCTCATTGAAACTTATAAAATTCTAACAGGACTAGACAGACTAGACGCAGGAAGGATGTTCCCGATGGCCGGGGAGTCCAGAACCAGGGGTCACAGTCTAAGGATAAGGGGTAAGCCAATTAGGACAGAGATGAGGAGGAATTTCTTCACCCAGAGTGTGGTGAACCTGTGGAATTCTCTACCACAGAAGGCAGTGGAGGCCAATTCATTAAATATATTCAAGAAGGAGTTGGATATATTTCTTAAGACGAAAGGGATCAAGGGATATGGGGAGAAGGCAGGGACAGGGTACTGAATTTGGATGATCAGCCATGATCTCATTGAATGGTGGAGCAGGCTCGAGGGGCCGAATGGCCTACTCCTGCTCCTATCTTCTATGTTTCTATCTCCCGTTCAGTGACACAGCCTGCAGTATAACCCCCGGTCAGTTCACAGTGCCGGATTGGCTGAGCCTCGCTGACCTGTAGGGGGGCTCGGAGCTGCTGCTCTTTGTGTCGTCTGGCCTGCAGCCGCTGGATGTAGTCTCGCTGGATCACACTCCGCGCCGCCCGAACCCGCAGACCATCGAGATAGGCAGCAACCTGAGAACAGGGAGAGTCAGAGGTCAGCACAGATCACACGCCCAGAGACAGGGAGGGGCCCTGGAGAGAGGGAGGGAGAGACCCCCACACTGAGAGAGAGAGAGAGAAACCCCCCACACAGAGAGAGAGAGAGAGAGACCCCCCACACTGAGAGAGAGAGAGACCCCCCACACTGAGAGAGAGAGAGAGACCCCCCACACTGAGAGAGACCCCCCACACTGAGAGAGAGAGAGAGACCCCCCACACTGAGAGAGAGAGAGAGACCCCCCACACTGAGAGAGAGAGAGAGACCCCCCACACTGAGAGAGAGAGAGAGACCCCCCACACTGAGAGAGAGAGAGAGACCCCCCACACTGAGAGAGAGAGACCCCCCACACCGAGAGAGAGAGAGAGACCCCCCACACTGAGAGAGAGAGAGAGAGAGACCCCCCACACTGAGAGAGAGAGAGAGACCCCCCACACTGAGAGAGACAGACCCCCCACACTGAGAGAGAGAGAGAGACCCCCCACACTGAGAGAGAGAGACCCCCCACACTGAGAGAGAGAGAGAGAGACCCCCCACACTGAGAGAGAGAGAGAGACCCCCCACACTGGGAGAGAGAGAGAGAGACCCCCCACACTGAGAGAGAGAGAGAGACCCCCCACACTGAGAGAGAGAGAGAGAGAGACCCCCCACACTGAGAGAGAGAGAGAGACCCCCCACACTGAGAGAGAGAGAGCCCTATATGCAATAAAAAGAAAATTCTACAACACCCAAATCCCAATCAAAATCTGGCTCAAAATATTTGACAGCATAATCCTGCCCATTGCACTGTACGGTAGTGAAGTATGGGGCCCGCTAAATCACCAAAGCTACACTAAATGGGAAAAACACACAATAGAAGCCCTACATGCAGAATTCTGCCGAAGCATCCTTCGCACCCAAAGAAAAACGCCAACAAATGCATGCAGAGCCGAACTAGGCAGATACCCACTGATAATAAACATCCAAAAACGAGCACTAAACTTCCTAAATCACCTCAAATCTAGCTCCCCAGACACCCTTCATTTCAAAGCCTTTCAGACCCAAGAGCTAAACCCAGAAAAGAGTCCCCTGAGTCAGCTGCTACTGAAACTAAGTACTCAGCCGGACCCTGACCAGCCCCAGACCAACACAGCCGTCCAAACACCAATCCGAGTGAACCAAATCATTAAACAATGCAAAGAAACCTACCTGGAACATTGGAACAAAATAACCGAAAGCCAAAGCAGATTAGAATGTTACCGGGCCCTAAAAAGAGATTATAAACTGGCAGACTACCTCACGACCATCAGAGACACAAAACAGAGACAGACCCTCACCAGGTACAGACTAAGCGACCACCAACTGGAAATTGAAAAAGGCAGATACAAGAAATCCTGGCAGCCTAGAGAGAATAGAATATGCGATCAATGTCTGGCCGGCGAGGTTGAAACAGAAATGCATTTCCTCCTAAAATGCGAAAAATTCAACACATCAAGAAACATATTATTCAACAAGCTAAGCCAAACAACCCCAGATTTCAAGGAATTGGATGACCTGTCAAAATTGAGATTAGTCCTGGCAGAAGGAGACAGACCATAGAGAGATTGGGAGTGTGAGAGAGAGAGAGAGATTGGGAGTCTGAGAGAGAGATAGACTGGGAGTGTGAGAGAAAGGGAGTGTGAGAGAGAGAGAGACTGGGAGTGTGAGAGAGAGAGACTGGGAGTGTGTGAGAGAGAGAGACTGGCAGTGTGTGAGAGAGAGAGACTGGGAGTGTGAGAGAGAGAGACTGGGAGTGGGAGAGAGAGAGAGATTGGGAGTGTGAGAGAGAGAGAGAGATTGGGAGTCTGAGAGAGAGATAGACTGGGAGTGTGAGAGATTGGGAGTGTGAGAGAGAGAGAGATTGGGAGTGTGAGAGAGAGAGATTGGGAGTGAGAGAGAGAGAGATTGGGAGTGAGGGAGAGAGAGAGATTGGGAGTGAGAGAGAGAGAGATTGGGAGTGAGAGAGAGAGAGATTGGGAGTGAGAGAGAGAGAGATTGGGAGTGTGAGAGAGAGAGATTGGGAGTGTGAGAGAGAGAGACTGAGAATGTGAGAGAGAGAGAGATTGGGAGTGTGAGAGAGAGAGATTGGGAGTGTGAGAGAGAGAGAGAGATTGCGAGTGTGTGAGAGAGATTGGGAGTGTGAGAGAGAGAGATTGGGAGTGTGAGAGAGAGAGAGATTGGGAGTGTGAGAGAGAGAGAGATTGGGAGTGTGTCAAATCGATTGACACCTACAGAATGTTAGAAAACTGTACCTTTTTGCTATGTAAGCTTTGGCAATATGGTTCTCTGTAAACTTTCATGCCAATAAAGCATTTGAACTGAACTGAACTGAACCATACCTTGGGGCCAAATATGTAACAACATGTCACAACCTGAGGACTGTTTAAAAGTAAGACTGTTTAAAATTAATATTGTTTAAAAGTAATATTGTATGTACCCAACAAATGTCAAATCGATTGACACCTACAGAATGTTGGAAAACTGTACCTTTTTTCTATGTAAGCTTTGGCAATATGGTTCTCTGTAAACTTTCATGCCAATAAAGCATTTGAATTGAATTGAATTGAGAGACCCCCCACACTGAGAGAGAGAGAGAGACCCCCCACACTGAGAGAGAGAGAGAGAGACCCCCCACACTGAGAGAGAGAGAGAGACCCCCCACACTGAGAGAGAGAGAGAGAGAGACCCCCCACACTGAGAGAGAGAGAGAGAGACCCCCCACACTGAGAGAGAGACCCCCCACACTGAGAGAGAGAGAGAGACCCCCCACACTGAGAGAGAGAGAGACCCCCCACACAGAGAGAGAGAGAGACCCCCCACACTGAGAGAGAGAGAGAGACCCCCCACACTGAGAGAGAGAGAGAGACCCCCCACACTGAGAGAGAGAGAGACCCCCCACACTGAGAGAGAGAGAGACCCCCCACACTGAGAGAGAGAGACCCCCCACACTGAGAGAGAGACCCCCCACACTGAGAGAGAGAGAGACCCCCCACACTGAGAGAGAGAGAGAGACCCCCCACACTGAGAGAGAGACCCCCCACACTGAGAGAGAGAGAGAGAGACTCCCCACACTGAGAGAGAGAGAGGCCCCCCACACTGAGAGAGAGAGAGACCCCCCACACTGAGAGAGAGAGAGAGAGACCCCACACACTGAGAGAGAGAGAGAGACCCCCCACACTGAGAGAGAGAGAGAGACCCTCCACACTGAGAGAGACCCCCCACACTGAGAGAGAGACCCCCCACACTGAGAGAGAGAGAGAGATCCCCCACACTGAGAGAGAGAGAGAGACCCCCCACACTGAGAGAGAGAGAGAGACCCCCCACACTGAGAGAGAGAGACCCCCCACACTGAGAGAGAGAGAGAGACCCCCCACACTGAGAGAGAGAGAGACCCCCCACACTGAGAGAGAGAGACCCCCCACACTGAGAGAGAGAGAGAGACCCCCCACACTGAGAGAGAGAGACCCGCCACACTGAGAGAGAGAGAGAGAGAGACCCCCCACACTGAGAGAGAGAGAGAGAGACCCCACACACTGAGAGAGAGAGAGAGAGACCCCCCACACTGAGAGATAGAGAGAGGGACCCCCCACACTGAGAGAGAGAGAGAGAGAGAGAGAGAGACCCCCCAAACAGAGAGAGAACCCCCACACTGAGAGAGAGAGAGAGACCCCCCACACTGAGAGAGAGAGAGAGACCCCCCACACTGAGAGAGAGAGAGAGAGACCCTCCACACTGAGAGAGAGAGACAGAGACCCCCCACACTGAGAGAGAGAGAGAGAGACCCCCCACACTGAGAGAGAGAGACCCCCCACACTGAGAGAGAGAGACAAACGCACCGATTTCTTCACCCAGAGAAGAGGCGTCCGACAGGGCTGCAATTTGAGCCCGACCCTGTTCAACATATACATAAATGAATTAGCAGACATGCTGGAGCAAAGTGAGTCACCAGGTCTCCGTCTCCTTGATGGAGAAGTGAAATCCCTGTTCTATGCGGACGACCTGGTTCTGCTGTCTCCCACAGAACAGGGATTACAGCAACAACTAGACCTACTCGACAAATACTGCCAAAATTGGGCTCTAACAGTAAATCTAAAGAAAACCAACATCATGATTTTTCAAAAAAGGCCCAGATGTCAATAAAACAAATACCAATTTACCCTCAGTGATACCGCTATAGGACACACTATGAGCTACACCTACCTTGGTCTAACTATTACAGCATCAGGGAGCTTCAGCATAGCAGTGAATGCACTAAAAGAAAAAGCCCGAAGAGCCCTATATGCAATAAAAAGAAAATTCTACAACATCCAAATCCCAATCAAAATCTGGCTCAAAATATTTGACAGCATAATCCTGCCCATTGCACTGTACGGTAGTGAAGTATGGGGCCCGCTAAATCACCAAAGCTACACTAAATGGGAAAAACACACAATAGAAGCCCTACATGCAGAATTCTGCCGAAGCATCCTTCGCACCCAAAGAAAAACGCCAACAAATGCATGCAGAGCCGAACTAGGCAGATACCCACTGATAATAAACATCCAAAAACGAGCACTAAACTTCCTAAATCACCTCAAATCTAGCTCCCCAGACACCCTTCATTTCAAAGCCTTTCAGACCCAAGAGCTAAACCCAGAAAAGAGTCCCCTGAGTCAGCTGCTACTGAAACTAAGTACTCAGCCGGACCCTGACCAGCCCCAGACCAACACAGCCGTCCAAACACCAATCCGAGTGAACCAAATCATTAAACAATGCAAAGAAACCTACCTGGAACATTGGAACAAAATAACCGAAAGCCAAAGCAGATTAGAATGTTACCGGGCCCTAAAAAGAGATTATAAACTGGCAGACTACCTCACGACCATCAGAGACACAAAACAGAGACAGACCCTCACCAGGTACAGACTAAGCGACCACCAACTGGAAATTGAAAAAGGCAGATACAAGAAATCCTGGCAGCCTAGAGAGAATAGAATATGCGATCAATGTCTGGCCGGCGAGGTTGAAACAGAAATGCATTTCCTCCTAAAATGCGAAAAATTCAACACATCAAGAAACATATTATTCAACAAGCTAAGCCAAACAACCCCAGATTTCAAGGAATTGGATGACCTGTCAAAATTGAGATTAGTCCTGGGAGAAGGAGACAGACCATACCTTGGGGCCAAATATGTAACAACATGTCACAACCTGAGGACTGTTTAAAAGTAAGACTGTTTAAAATTAATATTGTTTAAAAGTAATATTGTATGTACCCAAGAAATGTCAAATCGATTGACACCTACAGAATGTTTGAAAATGTACCTTTTTGCTATGTAAGCTTTGGCAATATGGTTCTCTGTAAACTTTCATGCCAATAAAGCATTTGAATTGGAATTGAATTGGAATTGGAGAGAGACCCCCCACACTGAGAGAGAGAGAGAGACCCCCCACACTGAGAGAGAGAGAGAGAGACCCCCCACACTGAGAGAGAGAGAGAGACCCCCCACACTGAGAGAGAGAGAGACCCCCCACACTGAGAGAGACCCCCCACACTGAGAGAGAGAGAGAGACCCCCCACACTGAGAGAGAGAGACCCCCACACTGAGAGAGAGAGAGAGAGAGACCCCCCACACTGAGAGAGAGAGAGAGACCCCCCACACTGAGAGAGAGAGAGACCCCCCACACTGAGAGAGAGAGAGAGACCCCCCACACTGAGAGAGCGAGACCCCCCACACTGAGAGAGAGAGACCCCCCACACTGAGAGAGAGAGAGAGACCCCCCACACTGAGAGAGAGAGAGAGAGACCCCCCACACTGAGAGAGAGAGAGAGATCCCCCACACTGAGAGAGAGAGAGACCCCCCACACTGAGAGAGAGAGAGACCCCCCACACTGAGAGAGCGAGACCCCCCACACTGAGAGAGAGAGACCCCCCACACTGAGAGAGAGAGAGAGACCCCCCACACTGAGAGAGAGAGAGAGAGACCCCCCACACTGAGAGAGAGAGAGAGACCCCCCACACTGAGAGAGAAAATTAGATAAAAATATAGGAATAGCAAAAAACGATGTTTTCTTATGTGCGATCTACATACCTCCAATAGAATCGCCATATTTTGAAGAGGAGATATTTGACACTCTCCACATGGAAATCAGCCATTTCCAGGCCCAAGGAAAGGTGCTACTATGTGGGGACCTAAATGCAAGGACAGGATGTGAACCTGACTTCATAGACCCACAGTGCAACAACCATGTGTTTGGCCAGACCCCTCTATATGTCACACCAGCCATCGCAAACCGAAACAACCTCGATTGTGAAATAAATAAAAGCGGTAGGGAGGTAGTGCAACTCTGCCGAGCCTTAGGCCTGTACATAGTTAACGGTAGGTTCAGAGGGGACTCCTTAGGGAGACTCACATATTCCTCAACTCTTGGGTCTAGTGTGGTGGATTATACAATCACTGACCTGGACCCCTGCGATATCAACGCATTCACTGTCAGGCAGCAATCCCCCCTCTCAGACCATAACCAAATAAATGTGTACCTTAAACTTTCTGCCCAAACTACAGACACAAAAAAGGAACCCAGTAAGCTACATAAAATAAACCAGACATACAGATGGGCCCCAGACAGTGGAGATAAATTCATCACAGCACTAAATTCACCTGATCTCACAAGTAAAATTTCAAAATTTAAAGCAAATCTATATGAGATCACCAGAGATGGTGTAAACATGGCCATAGAGGATATAAATATGATCTTCCATGAGGCAGCTGTAAAAGCCGACCTCGTGAAACAGAAGAGGAAGAGTCACAAAAGACAAAATAAAAATAAGAAATGGTTTGACCACGAATGCAAAAATGCCAGAAAAGACCTGAGAAAAATATCAAACCAAAAGCATCGGCAACCAAACAATCCGGACCTACGTACTAGATACAATGAAACCCTCAAAAGATATAAACACACCATTAGGAACAAAACACAAAACTATACCCACAAAATACTCGAAGAAATTGAAAACTCCACCAATCCAAAACAATTCTGGGAAATGTGGAATAACCTGAGTACAACACAATTGCAAGCATTACCAATCCAAGATGGCGACATCTGGAGAACACATTTTGAAAACCTCTACAAAGACATCCCAATAAACGAAACAAACCCAAGTCAACATCAGGTCACAGAAAAACTCCACACATTAGAAGCAACAATTAAAGACAACCAAAACCCTCTAGACTCCCCAATCACATGGAAAGAACTGGCCACAAAAACAAAATCTCTCCACCTAAAGAAAGCCTGTGGCCCAGACAACATCAAAAATGAAATGCTCAAGTTCAGCAATATGGAGATGCAGGGTGCGGTACTCAAATTATTCAACATCATATTACGTTCAGGCTGTTTTCCCGATATCTGGTGCCAAGGACTAATCTCCCCCATATATAAAAGCGGAAACAAATCAGACCCAAATAACTACCGCGGCATCTGTGTCAACAGTTGTCTAGGGAAGTTATTCTGCAGTATTCTAAATAGTAGATTACTTGATTTTCTTAACAAACATAATATCCTCAGAAAAAACCAAATAGGCTTTCTTCCAAAACACCGCACCGCCGACCATATCTATACCCTTCACACCCTCATTGAAAAACATATACACCAAACAAAAAATGGGAAAATATTCGCCTGTTTCATCGACTTCAAGAAAGCCTTTGACTCTATATGGCACGAAGGGCTCTATTATAAACTTCTTCAGTGTGGAATAGGGGGCAAAGTCTATGACCTTATTAAATCAATGTATCTGAAAAACAAATGCGGGGTCAAAATTGGAGACAAACGCACCGATTTCTTCACCCAGAGAAGAGGCGTCCGACAGGGCTGCAATTTGAGCCCGACCCTGTTCAACATATACATAAATGAATTAGCAGACATGCTGGAGCAAAGCGAGTCACCAGGTCTCCGTCTCCTTGATGGAGAAGTGAAATCCCTGTTCTATGCGGACGACCTGGTTCTGCTGTCTCCCACAGAACAGGGATTACAGCAACAACTAGACCTACTCGACAAATACTGCCAAAATTGGGCTCTAACAGTAAATCTAAAGAAAACCAACATCATGATTTTTCAAAAAAGGCCCAGATGTCAGGAAAACAAATACCAATTTACCCTCAGTGATACCGCTATAGGACACACTATGAGCTACACCTACCTTGGTCTAACTATTACAGCATCAGGGAGCTTCAGCATAGCAGTGAATGCACTAAAAGAAAAAGCCCGAAGAGCCCTATATGCAATAAAAAGAAAATTCTACAACATCCAAATCCCAATCAAAATCTGGCTCAAAATATTTGACAGCATAATCCTGCCCATTGCACTGTACGGTAGTGAAGTATGGGGCCCGCTAAATCACCAAAGCTACACTAAATGGGAAAAACACACAATAGAAGCCCTACATGCAGAATTCTGCCGAAGCATCCTTCGCACCCAAAGAAAAACGCCAACAAATGCATGCAGAGCCGAACTAGGCAGATACCCACTGATAATAAACATCCAAAAACGAGCACTAAACTTCCTAAATCACCTCAAATCTAGCTCCCCAGACACCCTTCATTTCAAAGCCTTTCAGACCCAAGAGCTAAACCCAGAAAAGAGTCCCCTGAGTCAGCTGCTACTGAAACTAAGTACTCAGCCGGACCCTGACCAGCCCCAGACCAACACAGCCGTCCAAACACCAATCCGAGTGAACCAAATCATTAAACAATGCAAAGAAACCTACCTGGAACATTGGAACAAAATAACCGAAAGCCAAAGCAGATTAGAATGTTACCGGGCCCTAAAAAGAGATTATAAACTGGCAGACTACCTCACGACCATCAGAGACACAAAACAGAGACAGACCCTCACCAGGTACAGACTAAGCGACCACCAACTGGAAATTGAAAAAGGCAGATACAAGAAATCCTGGCAGCCTAGAGAGAATAGAATATGCGATCAATGTCTGGCCGGCGAGGTTGAAACAGAAATGCATTTCCTCCTAAAATGCGAAAAATTCAACACATCAAGAAACATATTATTCAACAAGCTAAGCCAAACAACCCCAGATTTCAAGGAATTGGATGACCTGTCAAAATTGAGATTAGTCCTGGCAGAAGGAGACAGACCATACCTTGGGGCCAAATATGTAACAACATGTCACAACCTGAGGACTGTTTAAAAGTAAGACTGTTTAAAATTAATATTGTTTAAAAGTAATATTGTATGTACCCAACAAATGTCAAATCGATTGACACCTACAGAATGTTGGAAAACTGTACCTTTTTTCTATGTAAGCTTTGGCAATATGGTTCTCTGTAAACTTTCATGCCAATAAAGCATTTGAATTGAATTGAATTGAGAGACCCCCCACACTGAGAGAGAGAGAGAGACCCCCCACACTGAGAGAGAGAGAGAGAGAGACCCCCCACACTGAGAGAGAGAGAGAGACCCCCCACACTGAGAGAGAGAGAGAGAGACCCCCCACACTGAGAGAGAGAGAGAGAGACCCCCCACACTGAGAGAGAGACCCCCCACACTGAGAGAGAGAGAGAGACCCCCCACACTGAGAGAGAGAGAGACCCCCCACACTGAGAGAGAGAGAGAGACCCCCCACACTGAGAGAGAGAGAGAGACCCCCCACACTGAGAGAGAGAGAGAGACCCCCCACACTGAGAGAGAGAGAGAGAGACCCCCCACACTGAGAGAGAGAGAGACCCCCCACACTGAGAGAGAGAGACCCCCCACACTGAGAGAGAGACCCCCCACACTGAGAGAGAGAGAGACCCCCCACACTGAGAGAGAGAGACCCCCCACACTGAGAGAGAGACCCCCCACACTGAGAGAGAGAGAGAGAGACTCCCCACACTGAGAGAGAGAGAGGCCCCCCACACTGAGAGAGAGAGAGAGAGACCCCCCACACTGAGAGAGAGAGAGAGACCCCCCACACTGAGAGAGAGAGAGAGACCCCCCACACTGAGAGAGAGAGACCCGCCACACTGAGAGAGAGAGAGAGAGACCCCCCACACTGAGAGAGAGAGAGAGAGACCCCACACAATTTTACAATTTTTTACAATTTAAATCGCTTTATTGGCATGATAAGTTACATCTTATGTTGCCAAAGCATCAAAATACATTTATGGTTTAGCACATAAACGCAGTTCTATTCATACAGTGTATAAACAGGTATATCCCTGAGTGTATAAATATACATTCGCATTGTTTATATATATTTTTTTCTTAGTTTACTGGTTGTCCCTCTGTTCATGGCAAGCTGTAACATAGTGCGCCGCCAGTGTTATACAGCTTCTCTCCTCTCCCAGTAGGAATGGGAGTTTTTGGTTGTCATTCAGATTTCTGAAATCAGGGCATATTTGTGAGAATTTTTGGTAGAAATTCTCCCTGATGCCCTGATATTTTCCACAAGCTGTGAGGAAGTGCATCTCTGTCTCCACCACTCCCTGACTGCAGTGAGAGCATATCCTGTCCTCTCTTGGCAGCCTGGTCTGCCTGTGTCTGCCTTTTTCGATCGCTAGGCTATGTTCGCTAAGTCTGTACCTTGTCAAGGTTCTTCTCAGTTTGTTATCCTTTACCATGGTCAGGTAATCAGCTATGTTGTATTGTCTGTTTAGGGCCAAGTAGCAATTGAGTTTGCTTTGGGTTTTTGTTGTTTCTGCCCAATATGTCAGATATTTTTCCTTTTGCTTAGCGACGATTGTGTTGGGTCGAATTCTTTGTGTTACCCTGTCACTGTCCTGGGGCTGGTTATTGTTACTATTGTTAGTAGTTACTTCACTGAGTCCCAGGACTAATTGACTGAGGGTATTCTTCTTTATGGTCAGCTCTTGGCATTTCAGGGCGTCGTAGTGATAGCATTGGGGATTGCTCATTTGTAGGTGATTCCAAAATTTGGTGGCTCTTTTTTGGATAGTGATTATTAATGGATATTGGCCTAGTTCCGCCCTGCATGCATTGTTTACTGTTTTCCTTTGAGTCCGGAGGATACTTTTACAGAATTCTGCATGTAGGATCTCAATTGGGTGTTTGTCCCATTTTGCAAATTCTTGTTGAGTTAGCGGTCCCCATACCTCACTGCCATAGAGTGCAATTGGTTCAATTACTGATTTGAAAATTTTGAGCCAAATGCTAATTGGGATTTCTATTTGGATTGATTTTTTGATGGCATAGAAAGCCCTTCTTGCTTTCTCTTTCAGTTCATTCACAGCCAGTTTGAAGTTTCCCGTAGAACTGATTTTTAAGCCCAAGTATGTGTAGTTAGTGGTTTGTTCAATTTTGGTTGTTCCTACTGTGAAATTTATTTTGGGTCCCTGATGTTTGGATCTTTGCTGGAACACAAGGACTTTGGTTTTTTGGGGATTTATTGTCAGGGCCCAAGTCTGGCAGTACGACTCCAGCAGGTCCAGGTTTTGCTGTAGCCCCTCTTTAGTAGGTGACAGCAGAACCAGGTCGTCTGCATAGAGGAGGAATTTAACCTTGGATTCATATAGGGTGAGGCCGGGTGCTGTAGATTGTTCAAGTAGTTTTGCCAATCCATTTATGTAAATATTAAAGAGTGTCGGTGAGATTGGCGAGCCCTGCGTCACCCCCCGCCCCTGTGGGAAGTATTTTGTTTGTTTGTCTCCAATTTTAACTGCACATTTGTTGTTTGTATACATTGATTTAATTACATCATATGTTTTCCCTCCTACCCCACTTTCGATAAGTTTCAGGAATAAACCGTCATGCCAGATGGAGTCGAAAGCCTTCTGGAAATCTACAAAGCATGCGTAGATTTTGCTTTTGTTATTGTGAACGTGTTTGTCAATTAGGGTCTGTAGGGTGAAGATATGATCGGATGTTCTATAGTTTGGCAGGAATCCAATTTGGCTTTTACTCAAGACATTGTGCTCCTCAAGGAAGTTTATAAGTCTTTTGTTTATGATGCTACAGAATACCTTCCCCAGGTTACTGTTTACACAGATGCCTCGATAGTTGTTTGGGTCGATTTTGTCCCCACTTTTGTATATGGGCGTAATGAGTCCTTTGTTCCAGATATCAGGGAAATAACCGACACTCAGAACCAAGTTGAAGAGTTTTAGGATAGCCAGTTTCATTTTGTTGTCTGTGTGTTTAATCATCTCGTTTAGTATGCCGTCTGTCCCGCAGGCTTTTCCTGGTCGCAGGTCCTTGAGTTTTTCAAGAAGTTCTTTTTCTGTTATTATGGCGTCCAGCGGGTTTTGGTTATCTTTTATGGCCATTTCTAGCTTTTCCAGTTTTTTGCATATTTGGTGTTGCTCTGGTCTTAGTGTTTTTTTCTGGTATAATTTTTCAAAGTGGTTTACCCATGTGTCCCCATTTTGAATGGCCAAATCGTCGTGTTGTTTTTTGTGTAGTGTTTTCAAGTTTTCCCAGAAACAATTGGAATCAATGGATTCCTCCATGGAGCTGAGTGTATTCTTAATATATTGCTCTTTTTTGGTTCTGAGTGTGTTTCTGTATTGTGTTAGTGTCTGACAATAAGTAAGGCGTAGTTCCTCGTTTTCTGGATGTCTGTGTTTTTGGTTTGATATTTTTCTAAGTTTTTTCCTCATGTTATGGCAATCTCGGTCAAACCATTTTTCATAGTTTTTTGTTTTGGGTTTGTTCTTGCGAGCTTTCAAGTTTGCATTTGTTGCCAAATTATCAAAAATATTGTTTAGTTTACTAACTGCCCGGTTTACGCCTTCTTTATTGTGAGTGTATATGTTATCCAGAAAGGTGTCTAAGAGAGCTTGAGTTGATGCATTGCTAATTGTTTTCTGGTATTTTTCCGTGTCGTTTTTGGCCCATCTGTACGATTTTTTGGTGTTGTACAGTTTACTGGGTTGTGTTTCTATGTTGTTTGTTTCTGTCTTTTTGAGGAACATAGTAATTTGACTGTGATCTGACAGTGTTGTTTGTGGTTTGACTGTGAATGCTCTGAAAGAGGATGGGTCTAAGTCTGTAATCATATAGTCTACTGTGCTGCAGCCAAGAGGTGAGCAATAGGTCGATCTACACTGAGAGAGAGAGAGAGAGACCCCCCACACTGAGAGATAGAGAGAGGGACCCCCCACACTGAGAGAGAGAGAGAGAGAGAGAGAGAGACCCCCCAAACAGAGAGAGAACCCCCACACTGAGAGAGAGAGAGAGACCCCCCACACTGAGAGAGAGAGAGAGACCCCCCACACTGAGAGAGAGAGAGAGAGACCCTCCACACTGAGAGAGAGAGACAGAGACCCCCCACACTGAGAGAGAGAGAGAGAGACCCCCCACACTGAGAGAGAGAGACCCCCCACACTGAGAGAGAGAGACAAACGCACCGATTTCTTCACCCAGAGAAGAGGCGTCCGACAGGGCTGCAATTTGAGCCCGACCCTGTTCAACATATACATAAATGAATTAGCAGACATGCTGGAGCAAAGTGAGTCACCAGGTCTCCGTCTCCTTGATGGAGAAGTGAAATCCCTGTTCTATGCGGACGACCTGGTTCTGCTGTCTCCCACAGAACAGGGATTACAGCAACAACTAGACCTACTCGACAAATACTGCCAAAATTGGGCTCTAACAGTAAATCTAAAGAAAACCAACATCATGATTTTTCAAAAAAGGCCCAGATGTCAGGAAAACAAATACCAATTTACCCTCAGTGATACCGCTATAGGACACACTATGAGCTACACCTACCTTGGTCTAACTATTACAGCATCAGGGAGCTTCAGCATAGCAGTGAATGCACTAAAAGAAAAAGCCCGAAGAGCCCTATATGCAATAAAAAGAAAATTCTACAACATCCAAATCCCAATCAAAATCTGGCTCAAAATATTTGACAGCATAATCCTGCCCATTGCACTGTACGGTAGTGAAGTATGGGGCCCGCTAAATCACCAAAGCTACACTAAATGGGAAAAACACACAATAGAAGCCCTACATGCAGAATTCTGCCGAAGCATCCTTCGCACCCAAAGAAAAACGCCAACAAATGCATGCAGAGCCGAACTAGGCAGATACCCACTGATAATAAACATCCAAAAACGAGCACTAAACTTCCTAAATCACCTCAAATCTAGCTCCCCAGACACCCTTCATTTCAAAGCCTTTCAGACCCAAGAGCTAAACCCAGAAAAGAGTCCCCTGAGTCAGCTGCTACTGAAACTAAGTACTCAGCCGGACCCTGACCAGCCCCAGACCAACACAGCCGTCCAAACACCAATCCGAGTGAACCAAATCATTAAACAATGCAAAGAAACCTACCTGGAACATTGGAACAAAATAACCGAAAGCCAAAGCAGATTAGAATGTTACCGGGCCCTAAAAAGAGATTATAAACTGGCAGACTACCTCACGACCATCAGAGACACAAAACAGAGACAGACCCTCACCAGGTACAGACTAAGCGACCACCAACTGGAAATTGAAAAAGGCAGATACAAGAAATCCTGGCAGCCTAGAGAGAATAGAATATGCGATCAATGTCTGGCCGGCGAGGTTGAAACAGAAATGCATTTCCTCCTAAAATGCGAAAAATTCAACACATCAAGAAACATATTATTCAACAAGCTAAGCCAAACAACCCCAGATTTCAAGGAATTGGATGACCTGTCAAAATTGAGATTAGTCCTGGGAGAAGGAGACAGACCATACCTTGGGGCCAAATATGTAACAACATGTCACAACCTGAGGACTGTTTAAAAGTAAGACTGTTTAAAATTAATATTGTTTAAAAGTAATATTGTATGTACCCAAGAAATGTCAAATCGATTGACACCTACAGAATGTTTGAAAATGTACCTTTTTGCTATGTAAGCTTTGGCAATATGGTTCTCTGTAAACTTTCATGCCAATAAAGCATTTGAATTGGAATTGAATTGGAATTGGAGAGAGACCCCCCACACTGAGAGAGAGAGAGAGACCCCCCACACTGAGAGAGAGAGAGAGAGACCCCCCACACTGAGAGAGAGAGAGAGACCCCCCACACTGAGAGAGAGAGAGACCCCCCACACTGAGAGAGACCCCCCACACTGAGAGAGAGAGAGAGACCCCCCACACTGAGAGAGAGAGACCCCCCACACTGAGAGAGAGAGAGAGAGAGAGACCCCCCACACTGAGAGAGAGAGAGAGACCCCCCACACAGAGAGAGAGACCCCCCACACTGAGAGAGAGAGAGAGACCCCCCACACTGAGAGAGCGAGACCCCCCACACTGAGAGAGAGAGACCCCCCACACTGAGAGAGAGAGAGAGACCCCCCACACTGAGAGAGAGAGAGAGAGAGAGACCCCCCACACTGAGAGAGAGAGAGAGATCCCCCACACTGAGAGAGAGAGAGACCCCCCACACTGAGAGAGAGAGAGACCCCCCACACTGAGAGAGAGAGAGACCCCCCACACTGAGAGAGCGAGACCCCCCACACTGAGAGAGAGAGACCCCCCACACTGAGAGAGAGAGAGAGAGACCCCCCACACTGAGAGAGAGAGAGAGAGACCCCCCACACTGAGAGAGAGAGAGAGACCCCCCACACTGAGAGAGAAAATTAGATAAAAATATAGGAATAGCAAAAAACGATGTTTTCTTATGTGCGATCTACATACCTCCAATAGAATCGCCATATTTTGAAGAGGAGATATTTGACACTCTCCACATGGAAATCAGCCATTTCCAGGCCCAAGGAAAGGTGCTACTATGTGGGGACCTAAATGCAAGGACAGGATGTGAACCTGACTTCATAGACCCACAGTGCAACAACCATGTGTTTGGCCAGACCCCTCTATATGTCACACCAGCCATCGCAAACCGAAACAACCTCGATTGTGAAATAAATAAAAGCGGTAGGGAGGTAGTGCAACTCTGCCGAGCCTTAGGCCTGTACATAGTTAACGGTAGGTTCAGAGGGGACTCCTTAGGGAGACTCACATATTCCTCAACTCTTGGGTCTAGTGTGGTGGATTATACAATCACTGACCTGGACCCCTGCGATATCAACGCATTCACTGTCAGGCAGCAATCCCCCCTCTCAGACCATAACCAAATAAATGTGTACCTTAAACTTTCTGCCCAAACTACAGACACAAAAAAGGAACCCAGTAAGCTACATAAAATAAACCAGACATACAGATGGGCCCCAGACAGTGGAGATAAATTCATCACAGCACTAAATTCACCTGATCTCACAAGTAAAATTTCAAAATTTAAAGCAAATCTATATGAGATCACCAGAGATGGTGTAAACATGGCCATAGAGGATATAAATATGATCTTCCATGAGGCAGCTGTAAAAGCCGACCTCGTGAAACAGAAGAGGAAGAGTCACAAAAGACAAAATAAAAATAAGAAATGGTTTGACCACGAATGCAAAAATGCCAGAAAAGACCTGAGAAAAATATCAAACCAAAAGCATCGGCAACCAAACAATCCGGACCTACGTACTAGATACAATGAAACCCTCAAAAGATATAAACACACCATTAGGAACAAAACACAAAACTATACCCACAAAATACTCGAAGAAATTGAAAACTCCACCAATCCAAAACAATTCTGGGAAATGTGGAATAACCTGAGTACAACACAATTGCAAGCATTACCAATCCAAGATGGCGACATCTGGAGAACACATTTTGAAAACCTCTACAAAGACATCCCAATAAACGAAACAAACCCAAGTCAACATCAGGTCACAGAAAAACTCCACACATTAGAAGCAACAATTAAAGACAACCAAAACCCTCTAGACTCCCCAATCACATGGAAAGAACTGGCCACAAAAACAAAATCTCTCCACCTAAAGAAAGCCTGTGGCCCAGACAACATCAAAAATGAAATGCTCAAGTTCAGCAATATGGAGATGCAGGGTGCGGTACTCAAATTATTCAACATCATATTACGTTCAGGCTGTTTTCCCGATATCTGGTGCCAAGGACTAATCTCCCCCATATATAAAAGCGGAAACAAATCAGACCCAAATAACTACCGCGGCATCTGTGTCAACAGTTGTCTAGGGAAGTTATTCTGCAGTATTCTAAATAGTAGATTACTTGATTTTCTTAACAAACATAATATCCTCAGAAAAAACCAAATAGGCTTTCTTCCAAAACACCGCACCGCCGACCATATCTATACCCTTCACACCCTCATTGAAAAACATATACACCAAACAAAAAATGGGAAAATATTCGCCTGTTTCATCGACTTCAAGAAAGCCTTTGACTCTATATGGCACGAAGGGCTCTATTATAAACTTCTTCAGTGTGGAATAGGGGGCAAAGTCTATGACCTTATTAAATCAATGTATCTGAAAAACAAATGCGGGGTCAAAATTGGAGACAAACGCACTGATTTCTTCACCCAGAGAAGAGGCGTCCGACAGGGCTGCAATTTGAGCCCGACCCTGTTCAACATATACATAAATGAATTAGCAGACATGCTGGAGCAAAGCGAGTCACCAGGTCTCCGTCTCCTTGATGGAGAAGTGAAATCCCTGTTCTATGCGGACGACCTGGTTCTGCTGTCTCCCACAGAACAGGGATTACAGCAACAACTAGACCTACTCGACAAATACTGCCAAAATTGGGCTCTAACAGTAAATCTAAAGAAAACCAACATCATGATTTTTCAAAAAAGGCCCAGATGTCAGGAAAACAAATACCAATTTACCCTCAGTGATACCGCTATAGGACACACTATGAGCTACACCTACCTTGGTCTAACTATTACAGCATCAGGGAGCTTCAGCATAGCAGTGAATGCACTAAAAGAAAAAGCCCGAAGAGCCCTATATGCAATAAAAAGAAAATTCTACAACATCCAAATCCCAATCAAAATCTGGCTCAAAATATTTGACAGCATAATCCTGCCCATTGCACTGTACGGTAGTGAAGTATGGGGCCCGCTAAATCACCAAAGCTACACTAAATGGGAAAAACACACAATAGAAGCCCTACATGCAGAATTCTGCCGAAGCATCCTTCGCACCCAAAGAAAAACGCCAACAAATGCATGCAGAGCCGAACTAGGCAGATACCCACTGATAATAAACATCCAAAAACGAGCACTAAACTTCCTAAATCACCTCAAATCTAGCTCCCCAGACACCCTTCATTTCAAAGCCTTTCAGACCCAAGAGCTAAACCCAGAAAAGAGTCCCCTGAGTCAGCTGCTACTGAAACTAAGTACTCAGCCGGACCCTGACCAGCCCCAGACCAACACAGCCGTCCAAACACCAATCCGAGTGAACCAAATCATTAAACAATGCAAAGAAACCTACCTGGAACATTGGAACAAAATAACCGAAAGCCAAAGCAGATTAGAATGTTACCGGGCCCTAAAAAGAGATTATAAACTGGCAGACTACCTCACGACCATCAGAGACACAAAACAGAGACAGACCCTCACCAGGTACAGACTAAGCGACCACCAACTGGAAATTGAAAAAGGCAGATACAAGAAATCCTGGCAGCCTAGAGAGAATAGAATATGCGATCAATGTCTGGCCGGCGAGGTTGAAACAGAAATGCATTTCCTCCTAAAATGCGAAAAATTCAACACATCAAGAAACATATTATTCAACAAGCTAAGCCAAACAACCCCAGATTTCAAGGAATTGGATGACCTGTCAAAATTGAGATTAGTCCTAGGAGAAGGAGACAGACCATACCTTGGGGCCAAATATGTAACAACATGTCACAACCTGAGGACTGTTTAAAAGTAAGACTGTTTAAAATTAATATTGTTTAAAAGTAATATTGTATGTACCCAACAAATGTCAAATCGATTGACACCTACAGAATGTTGGAAAACTGTACCTTTTTGCTATGTAAGCTTTGGCAATATGGTTCTCTGTAAACTTTCATGCCAATAAAGCATTTGAATTGAATTGAATTGAGAGACCCCCCACACTGAGAGAGAGAGAGAGACCCCCCACACTGAGAGAGAGAGAGAGACCCCCCACACTGAGAGAGAGAGAGAGACACCCCACACTGAGAGAGAGAGAGAGAGAGACCCCCCACACTGAGAGAGAGAGAGAGACCCCCCACACTGAGAGAGACCCCCCACACTGAGAGAGAGAGAGAGACCCCCCACACTGAGAGAGAGAGACCCCCCACACTGAGAGAGAGAGAGAGACCCCCCACACTGAGAGAGAGAGAGAGACCCCCCACACTGAGAGAGAGGGACCCCCCACACTGAGAGAGAGAGAGACCCCCACACTGAGAGAGAGAGACCCCCCACACTGAGAGAGAGAGAGACCCCCCACACTGAGAGAGAGAGAGACCCCCCACACTGAGAGAGAGAGAGACCCCCCACACTGAGAGAGAGAGAGACCCCCCACACTGAGAGAGAGAGACCCCCCACACTGAGAGAGAGAGAGACCCCCCACACTGAGAGAGAGAGAGAGAGACCCCCACACTGAGAGAGAGACAGACCCCCCACACACAGAGAGAGAGACCCCCCACACTGAGAGAGAGAGAGAGAGAACCCCCACACTGAGAGAGAGAGAGACCCCCACACTGAGAGAGAGAGAGAGACCCCCCACACTGAGAGAGAGAGAGAGACCCCCCACACTGAGAGAGAGAGAGACCCCCCACACTGAGAGAGAGAGAGACCACCCACACTGAGAGAGACCCCCCACACTGAGAGAGAGACCCCCCACACTGAGAGACCCCCCACACTGAGAGAGAGAGAGAGACCCCCCACACTGAGAGAGAGAGACCCCCCACACTGAGAGAGAGAGACCCCCCACACTGAGAGAGAGAGAGACCCCCCACACTGAGAGAGAGAGAGACCCCCCACACTGAGAGAGAGAGACCCCCCACACTGAGAGAGAGAGACCCCCCACACTGAGAGAGAGAGAGACCCCCCACACTGAGAGAGAGACCCCCCACACTGAGAGAGAGAGAGACCCCCCACACTGAGAGAGAGAGAGACCCCCCACACTGAGAGAGAGAGAGACCCCCCACACTGAGAGAGAGAGAGAGACCCCACACTGAGAGAGAGAGAGAGAGACCCCCCACACTGAGAGAGAGTGACCCCCCACACTGAGAGAGAGAGAGAGACCCACCACACTGAGAGAGAGAGAGAGAGACCCCCCACACTGAGAGGGAGAGAGAGACCCCCCACACTGAGAGAGAGAGAGACCCCCCACACTGAGAGAGAGAGACCCCCCACACTGAGAGAGAGAGACCCCCCACACTGAGAGAGAGAGAGACCCCCCACACTGAGAGAGAGAGAGAGACCCCCCACACTGAGAGAGAGAGAGAGACCCCCCACACTGAGAGAGAGAGAGAGACCCCCCACACTGAGAGAGAGAGAGAGAGACCCCCACACAGGGAGAGAGTGAGAGAACCCCCACACTGAGAGAGAGAGACCCCCCACACTGAGAGAGAGAGACCCCCCACACTGAGAGAGAGAGACCCCCCACACTGAGAGAGAGAGAGACCCCCCACACTGAGAGAGAGAGAGACCCCCCACACTGAGAGAGAGACCCCCCACACTGAGAGAGAGAGAGAGACCCCCCACACTGAGAGAGAGAGAGAGAGCCCCCACACTAAGAGAGAGAGAGACCCCCCACACTGAGAGAGAGAGAGACCCCCCACAGAGAGAGAGAGAGCGAGACCCCCCACACTGAGAGAGAGAGAGACCCCCCACACTGAGAGAGAGAGACCCCCCACACTGAGAGAGAGAGACCCCCCACACTGAGAGAGAGAGAGACCCCCCACACTGAGAGAGAGAGAGACCCCCCACACTGAGAGAGAGAGACCCCCCACACTGAGAGAGAGAGAGAGAGACCCCCCACACTGAGAGAGAGAGACCCCCCACACTGAGAGAGAGAGACCCCCCACACTGAGAGAGAGAGAGAGACCCCCCACACTGAGAGAGAGAGAGACCCCCCACACTGAGAGAGACCCCCCACACTGAGAGAGAGACCCCCCACACAGAGAGAGAGACAGAGACCCCCCACACTGAGAGAGAGACCCCCCACACTGAGACAGAGAGAGAGACCCCACACTGAGAGAGAGAGACCCCCCACACTGAGAGAGAGACCCCCCACACTGAGAGAGAGAGAGAGACCCCCAACACTGAGAGAGAGAGAGAGACCCTCCACACTGAGAAAGAGACCCCCCACACTGAGAGAGAGAGAGACCCCCCACACTGAGAGAGAGAGAGACCCCCCACACTGAGAGAGAGAGAGACCCCCCACACTGAGAGAGAGAGAGACCCCCCACACTGAGAGAGAGAGAGACCCCCCACACTGAGAGAGAGAGACCCCCCACACTGAGAGAGAGAGAGACCCCCCCACACTGAGAGAGAGAGAGAGAGACCCCCCACACTGAGAGAGAGACAGACCCCCACACACAGAGAGAGAGACCCCCCACACTGAGAGAGAGAGAGAGAGAACCCCCACACTGAGAGAGAGAGAGACCCCCACACTGAGAGAGAGAGAGAGACCCCCTACACTGAGAGAGAGAGAGAGACCCCCCACACTGAGAGAGAGAGAGACCCCCCCACACTGAGAGAGAGAGAGACCACCCACACTGAGAGAGACCCCCCACACTGAGAGAGAGACCCCCCCACACTGAGAGACCCCCCACACTGAGAGAGAGAGAGAGAGACCCCCCACACTGAGAGAGAGAGACCCCCCACACTGAGAGAGAGAGACCCCCCACACTGAGAGAGAGAGAGACCCCCCACACTGAGAGAGAGAGAGACCCCCCACACTGAGAGAGAGAGACCCCCCACACTGAGAGAGAGAGACCCCCCACACTGAGAGAGAGAGAGACCCCCCACACTGAGAGAGAGAGACCCCCCCCACGACTGAGAGAGAGAGAGACCCCCCACACTGAGAGAGAGAGAGACCCCCCACACTGAGAGAGAGAGAGACCCCCCACACTGAGAGAGAGAGAGAGACCCCACACCTGAGAGAGAGAGAGAGAGAGACCCCCCACACTGAGAGAGAGTGACCCCCCACACTGAGAGAGAGAGAGAGACCCCCCACACTGAGAGAGAGAGAGAGAGACCCCCCACACTGAGAGGAGAGAGAGAGACCCCCCACACTGAGAGAGAGAGAGACCCCCCACACTGAGAGAGAGAGAGAGACCCCCCACACTGAGAGAGAGAGACCCCCCACACTGAGAGAGAGAGAGACCCCCCACACTGAGAGAGAGAGAGAGAGACCCCCCACACTGAGAGAGAGAGAGACCCCCCCACACTGAGAGAGAGAGAGAGAGACCCCCCACACTGAGAGAGAGAGAGACCCCACACTGAGAGAGAGTGAGAGACCCCCCACACTGAGAGAGAGAGAGAGACCCCCCACACTGAGAGAGAGAGAGAGACCCCACAGAGAGAGAGAGGCGAGACCCCCACACTGAGAGAGAGAGAGACCCCCCACACTGAGAGAGAGAGACCCCCCACACTGAGAGAGAGAGACCCCCCACACTGAGAGAGAGAGAGACCCCCCACACTGAGAGAGGAGAGAGACCCCCCACACTGAGAGAGAGACCCCCCACACTGAGAGAGAGAGAGAGACCCCCCACACTGAGAGAGAGAGAGAGAGCCCCCACACTAGAGAGAGAGAGACCCCCCACACTGAGAGAGAGAGAGAGACCCCCCACAGAGAGAGAGAGAGCGAGACCCCCCACACTGAGAGAGAGAGAGACCCCCCACACTGAGAGAGAGAGACCCCCCACACTGAGAGAGAGAGACCCCCCACACTGAGAGAGAGAGAGACCCCCCACACTGAGAGAGAGAGAGACCCCCCACACTGAGAGAGAGAGACCCCCCACACTGAGAGAGAGAGAGAGACCCCCCACACTGAGAGAGAGAGACCCCCACACTGAGAGAGAGAGACCCCCCACACTGAGAGAGAGAGAGAGACCCCCCACACTGAGAGAGAGAGAGAGACCCCCCACACTGAGAGAGACCCCCCACACTGAGAGAGAGACCCCCACACAGAGAGAGAGACAGAGACCCCCCACACTGAGAGAGAGAGAGACCCCCCACACTGAGACAGAGAGAGAGACCCCCACACTGAGAGAGACCCCCCACACTGAGAGAGAGACCCCCCACACTGAGAGAGAGACAGAGACCCCCCACACTGAGAGAGAGACCCCCCACACTGAGACAGAGAGAGAGACCCCACACTGAGAGAGAGAGACCCCCCACACTGAGAGAGAGACCCCCCACACTGAGAGAGAGAGAGAGACCCCCACACTGAGAGAGAGAGAGAGACCCTCCACACTGAGAAAGAGACCCCCCACACTGAGAGAGAGAGAGACCCCCCACACTGAGAGAGAGAGAGACCCCCCCACACTGAGAGAGAGAGAGACCCCCCACACTGAGAGAGAGAGAGACCCCCCACACTGAGAGAGAGAGAGACCCCCACACTGCGAGAGAGACCCCCCACACTGAGAGAGAGAGAGACCCCCCACACTGAGAGAGAGAGAGAGAGACCCCCCACACTGAGAGAGAGACAGACCCCCCCACACACAGAGAGAGAGACCCCCCACACTGAGAGAGAGAGAGAGAGAACCACCCACACTGAGAGAGAGAGAGACCCCCACACTGAGAGAGAGAGAGAGACCCCCTACACTGAGAGAGAGAGAGAGACCCCCCACACTGAGAGAGAGAGAGAGACCCCCCACACTGAGGAGAGAGAGAGACCACCCCACACTGAGAGAGTCCCCCCCACACTGAGAAGAGACCCCCCAACTGAGAGACCCCCCACACTGAGAGAGAGAGAGAGAGACCCCCCACAC